>NW_022603212.1:0-42657 GCF_008692095.1 Etheostoma spectabile
GAGCTGCGTTGGGAACCGGAGGGTCGCCAGTTCAAGTCCCCATGCGGACCAAATTACAGAGTGTGGTTGGATGCCACTTCACATCCTGGGAACTGCCAGGTACCCCCCCAACCGCTCAAGGCGCTGGTCCATTGTTAGCCCACTCACTCTGACATCTCTCCATTAGTGCTTGAATAGATCCTGAGTGTTGTGTGGTGTGTCTGTGTGTGTCTGGTGTGTGTGTGATTACTAACAAAGTGTACACAGAGTGTAAATTGTAATTTCCCCACTTGGGGATCAATAAATATTATAGATTAAATATATTAATCAAAAAGAAGATGATGTGTGTATTATTAATAAAAAGAACATATAGGCATATAATGTATAGGCGTATATGCATATGTGTATATGCATTAAAAGAACAGATATGCATTAATCAAAAGAAAGTGGATGTGTACATGCATTAATCAGCAGACCTCTCGTGCGCAATGGTAGCGCGTCTGACTCCAGATCAGAAGTTGCGTGTTCAAATCACGTCGGGGTCAAATGTCCTTACTGCAGTTCTCCTCATGTGGCATGAATGGGTCCTGCGTGTGTATATCAGCTCTGTGTGTATTAGTAACTGAGTGTAAATTGTAATTTCTCACTGAGGATCATTAAATTATCTTAATCAATAGAAAGATGATGTGTATATGCATTAAATGGTGTAGATGGAACATCGTAAGCACCTTGATCCGCATTATAAGGATCCAAAGCATTCCTTTGATGTGCCACATTCTATTTTTTACAGTGACAAATCTGATTGGTGGAACTCCCTGTTACCATGGAAATGTTAACTGCACCTGCAAACTCACCAACAGCCCTATTTCATGCTACTTTGACTATTCTATGCTTTTCAGAATCTACATAAACAATGTTAAGTTTCTAAAATAAAAATAACTGTTAAAGAGATTATAAAACATCTATCAAGTTGTTCAAATTCAGCTTTCATTAAATTAACCCATTAAGTTTCTTGCATAATGCATCAGTACTAATATCAAATTCCATTGTTGGTGCTTTCTGCTATATTGTTCATCATTTAACACTTAGGTAAATATATGTATCAGATCCAACTCTGTATCTGAATATTAGGACTGGGATAGGGGTAAAAAATGATATACCCCCCCCTCTCCTTCTCTCCTGGTTAGTAGATTTTAATCAAGTATATTTATCAATAAACAATAAAATGAAGAATACAAATGTTCGGATAATGTGCTAGTTTACTGATATGTATATAAGCAGATTTAAAAATTATCTGTGAAAAATCTTTCAATGAAAATGAAAATCATTATCTGTGATTACCAATGTGCCACAAGTATCAAAGAATCAAATCAAAGTTGTTTAAAACTTTTCAACACTGTCTGCTCGAGTATCTTAGCTGCTAGATGGAAATAAAGAGACAGGGTTGTAACCTAGCAACACTTATTGTTTGTAAGACACCATTTTGTTTTGATTACTCAATCTTAGGGACATCTCTCAGAGGAAAAAATATGCTGCTAATATCCTGTCTCTGAAAATAACCTCAGGCCCAGAGGGTTAACCGAAATACAGTCAGGAATAACTAGAACTGCCAACAGTTATGACGGGTCCAAACCCCCCCCCCCACCCCATGCAAGTTGGCCCCAATGACCCGGGGAGGCACAAAAGTGGAACCAAACAAAACAAGGGGGGGCAAATGTCAGGAAATTGGAGAGGTGCATTTAACAGTGGAAAGATGAACCAAGACTGCTTTTCATATATATATTTTCTTTTTCTATTGACTTAGTTGTGTTTGTTATTAACAGAAATCAACCTGTCAACATTTCTATTCGTCATAAAGTTCCGCCGTTAAGTTTTTCACCGCCAATTCAAAAAGAGCTGAACACGGAGGAGGATTCCTCCCTAACGGCCGCTCTGCTCGCTCCGTGCCCCCGCTGTCCGGTAATAGTTAAAGCAGATAAAAACCTAAAGAACACTCAAAAGCTTCAAGATGAAACTTACTTAAGAAGCTTCTTCATCAGGTTCAAGAGAAGTCCTGTGAGACCTGTCAACTCCCGGTATGGGAAGCGGTATTTAACCGTGAAGGTCTGCGGCAAGATCAGTAAGATCTGTGTCATGGTCCTTTATTAAATCAGAGCTGTAGTTACATACTTACCCTATGCCCTGAATTGCATGTGTCAAAAACCATATAATGCTAATAACTAGACATGATATGCGTCTCTATAATTAAACATTATAAACTATAACTAGACAGGGTGGCTGGGAAAACCTGAATCCTGACTGTCTTTGTTCACATTCAAGAGAAGCCCTGTTTCCAGCCAGACTATGAATTGATTCATTAAATCCCTGTTATTAATGTGGACTCAGTCCCATATGGTCTAGCGGTTAGGATTCCTGGTTTTCACCCAGGTGGCCTGGGTTCAACTCCCGGTATGGGAATTGGTATTTAGCTGGTTAAGGTCTGCACAAAGATCTGTACGATGTCCAACATTGGTCCTAAATCAGAGCTGTAGTTATGTACATACCCAACCCAACACGGTTAGACTTTACTGTAATTTCTACAGTTACTTACCGTAAAATACCATAACTTTCTTTTCCGTTCATTACTGTAATATCAATTGCATTAATCGCACTGTTGCTTGCTCTGGAGGAAACTACTAGAACTGTTGGGTTCCTTGTAAATTCTGGAGTGTGGTCTATCTGTAAAGTGTCTTGAGATAACTCTTGTTATGAATTGATACTATAAATAAAAATTTAAATTGAATTATGGGTAGTAACATTTAATTTACTGTATTTTTTTAATTTGCTGTAGTCTGCTGTAAAACAACGGCAGTAGTGCTACTGTAGGTGAATACAATTACTCTATAAAATTACACTATTTCATTTTATAGAAATATTTTACATTTTATTTATTATGCTTTTAGCAGTGAAGGTAATTTAAAAAAAAATTTTCAGCTACGTAAATGTGCAAAATAAATATTTGTATAAATTTTAAATGTATTATGTTCCAGTTTAATGGGTGTTACGACAGGTATCAGCAATGCAGTTTCCATTTTAAACTTGACATGCCATAAAGTTTACTCTTCAGCAGCTAGAGACAATTCACTCAAGACACTTGCAGCAACAGATGCTTTGCCAGACATCAACAAACTGGAAATAGACTTAATGCTGAAACAAAGCATAGGAATTAGCAGAAGATAGTTTTCATCCATCGACCTCTGGGTTATGGGCCCGGCACGCTTCCGCTGCACCACTCTGCTGTTTATGTTCAGCGGAAGGAAAATTCTGAGATTCACATTTTGAGGGACAGTTTTCGGGTTGCAAAGTTAAACATTTGGTAGACCTTGAAACTATCATTTATGTGAGCTTCCTGCTTACCTCGAAGAATCTTGAAGGAGTCTACTGAAGCAATAATGAGCCAATACCTTGTTAAAAAATGTTATCAACACCCTTCACTCGTTGCAATTTTTCTCTGACATTGTTTATTTAGAAAATTGTAACCAGCATTAAATGAGTAGTTTTTAGGTCTGTGTGAATGTGGGCCGAGTATTTACCTCGGCTGAACTTGTGAACATCTCTTTGGCATATTCACAGTCTGATCAAGTCCAGGTGCTGGAAAATCTGTGATTCAGGTTTTGAGGGAATGGGATCTGCATGTGCTTTCTTACCAGAAAGTTTCTGGAGGTCCAAATGGCATCTTTGATGGCGGCCATGGTGAGCCACTGATTTGCAAAGTTACATGCTGGTATCTGTTTCTTGGCTTTGGCCTGACGGATGGCCAGACGACCCAAAAGCATAATACTTCTTGCCAAGACATAACAAAAACAAAAGAGGCGGGGGGGACAGAGTTAAGCCCTGACAGAATAGAGAACTACAGACAAAAGTTATGAAATAGTACCAAGTGTGACCAGAAGAATTGGAATAAACTAGAACTTTAAAGTACAAACCTTTCTTCAAGAAGTCTTTATTGTGCTCACATGAACTCATTTATTAACGTGCATACGACCTAAAACCGGCGTAGGACGGGCGTACGCCGATTCCTACGCAAAGTTCGGCAATGTATGTGGAGTGCATAGGTCTCCACATACATTGCTTTTATTAAGATTGAAGACCAAATTGTTAGTTTTTACGAATTTTCCAACCATCGAATGTTTTTTCATAGCCTCGTTGGCACAGTAGGCAGCGCGTCAGTCTCATAATCTGAAGATCGTGAGTTCAATCCTCACACGGGGCAGTGTTTTTAAAAACACAAACTGATGCTGGAAATACAGTGACTTTCAGGTGGTGAATACTGGCACATGCACATGAATGGAAGTTGTGATTCTGTGGTTATTTCTGCGATTGAGACAACAAAGGCAATCTTTTTTTTTTTAAACGATATTTTTATCAAGAAAGGTAACACTGTATAGGATGCATATAAATAGAATATCTTGAATTGGTTTAACATTACTTTGTCAATCAAATCCCATCCACCACCCACAACAACACTTACTGCCATTAAAATAATTAAGGATAATAATAATAACGATAATGAAAATAAGTACATAATAATGAGAAAAAAAAAGAAAAAAAGGAGAAAGAAAAGGGGGGGGGGGGGCACTCAAACACCTTACATTATACATGCCTGTAGCTACACATGGTTGAAAAAAGAAAAAAGAAAAAAACATCAGGGCCCTGTTGTCTTACGGGAGAGTATTGAGCTTATCAAAATACAAAATCAACGGGTCCCATATTTTGTGAAATTTACTAATTGAACCTCTGGTAATTTTTTCTAATTTCAAGAAAAACAGTAGTTCACTGAGCCAGACAGACCCTTAGGTGGATCAGGAGATTTCCACTGTAAAGCTATTCTTCTACGGGCTAACTAAGACGCAAAAGCAAAAGCATTCTTCTTATCAGTGGGCAACAAGATCTCATTAATCAAGACTCCAAAGATGGCCATGTCTGCAGAGGGTTTCACTTTGGTATCAAAAGCATCATTCAAAATGTTGCAGACATATGACCAAAATCTCTTAGTTTACAACAGGTCCAAAAACATATGCGACATATCTGCTGGTGTAGAATTGCAGCGCTCACACCTATCTTGAATGTCAGAATAAATTCTTGATAGTTTGGATTTTGTGTACTAAATTCTGTGAAAAACCTTGAACTGTATCAAGCTAAGACGGGCACAGGATGAAGTGCCATTTACTCTAGTCTGAGCGCAGTCCCAGACTGCATCAGTGATGTCCCTCCCTAACAAAAGGCAATCTTTAAGGGTGCTAGCACACCAATGACTCATCACAGTATAAAAAAACGCAGATGTGCCTTCATTAACAATGTTGTGTTATCTCATAGGTACAGGAAGCCACACGTCTCCATGAATGTAGTTCTTACATTTTTATTTCAGTCTGAGTTACAAGATTTGCAGTGAACGTTGTATTGTCCAGCAGAAAGGCAACAGGTGTGTTACTTTTTGACTATGATTTATATTGTAGCAGTGCAATCATTTTGCCCAGGTTTGACTTCCAGCCACCACAGTTGCATTTACAGGTTTTGAAGCCATACACAACATTAACATTACATGTTTTACCCAGGTTCTTTCTTTTATTCAGTGATATTTCAATTTCCTTGCGGGAGTCATCCCAAAAGGATTATAAAGATAAGTCTATGTCTATCTCGAAAAAGTAAAAAAAATCAGAAAATCTAACCCTCAGTGGTAGAGCTCATGCTTTACATGTATGAGGACCTGGCATCTCCCAGCAGGTATTATGGTAGAGTCTTTGAAAGAGCTGCAAAAGATATTACCTCCTGTGGTAATCTGACTGGTAGGGTTATAGAACGTAGTGGTAGACTAAGGCTGAATCCCATTCCTTCCCCTTACCCCTACCCCTTGGCCCTTCCCCTACCTTTTGCGCGTTCACGCGGCACCTAGTGCCGGTCCAATACGTATTACGAGCTAGGGTAGGGCATGGATCAAGGGCTGTATACCCCTACGGATCTAGTGTGGACGCGACCTCACTAGAAAACACACAGGCAGTGTGTGGCTGCTGCATCAACCAGAGAGACACATGAATGTAAGTACTTTCAGCTTTAAATAATTGATTAAAAAGTTACGACAGTCTTGTTTTGTGGTCTATGCAGTCCTGTACATGTGTACCCATGTTCCTAACTGAAACTTTTTAAAAAATCGCTAGCTTGCAATGCTAACGCTAATCGCTAACGCTAATCGCTAACGCTAACGTTGAACAGTCCCACATATTTCTGCCTTGAATGGACTGTATAGATCGCATAGATTGTATAGCTAGATATATTTAACGGTCTATGATACATCGCTACGTGCTTAACATATACCGCCCTGTCTCACACAGGAGGACACAGGAGGACACAGCAGCTGATCCAGTTGGGGCTGCAAACGAGCAGACTTTCCTAATTCATATGTTCATGTTGTACCCATTCATTATTGCATTGGTAGCCTACTATTATTGTAATAATATTTAATTAATTCCTGTTCATTGTTCATGCACTTGTTATATTGTTGTTGGTTTTGATATGGGACACTGATGATATGTGAGGGGGGTTACTGGCCAAAAGGCTCCAGACTGGTCTGGAATATCAGAGCAGCTGTAGCTACAACAGTGTAGTGTGTGTGTAGTTTGTTTGTGGTCTTGTGTGTATTTTTTTAGTTTTACACATGAGTGCCTTTTATTGTGTGCGACATGTTAGTTATGGTTCTAATAGTTGACAATGGTTCTGTAACATTATTTTATGTAACGTTTTGCCTGTTATGTTCAATTATCACCAATAAAGACAGATTTTGTCAACAAAATGTTTTTGTGAACATCAATGACATTCAAAACGGTGATAACTGAACAGATATACACACACACATGTATACAGGGTGTATATGTAGTATAGTACACATGATGCATGTTTACACATTTGTATTGCAAACAGACCTAAGTACTACACAGATAAGTACTCTGCACTACCAAAGTGAACCTAAAATAACTATAAATATATAACACTGTTGTCCAAACCCACACAATCAACAGACCTAGACGGCATCTTGAGGTTTGTGATCAATACTGTATGGTGATGTCACCAAGTGGGTCCCAATTCATAGGGGTATGTTTTCACCCCCTTACCCTACCCCTTGGTTTCAAGGGCCAAGGGGTAGGGGTAAGGGCCAAGGGGTAGGGGTAAGGGAAGGAATGGGATTCAGCCTAAGACCTCCTGTGACACAAACTAAGAGGTATGCTCTCTCTTTTATACCTCAGACTATTAGACAGCAAAACTAGCACTTTAAATGTGCTGTATTTATATAGCGCTTTTCCAGTCTTAACAACTGCTCAAAGCGCTTTTACATCTACAGACACACACATTCATACACTGTGGCCGGGGCTGCCATACTGATAAACATTCATACACATTCACACTCCGATGCGCGGCACCGGGGGCAGGTTTTTCTTTCTACATTCAGTGTTTTGCCCAAGGACACTTCGACAATGACTGCAGGGGCGGGGATCAAACCACCAACCTTCCTATTGGCAGGCAACCACTCTACCACTGAGCCACAGCCTCCCCGTACATTTTTTACAGTTTCTATTTTACCATATTTATGTACTTGCACTGTAGTATATTTGTTGTATTATACTCTGGTTTTTATGGGTGTTACGGCGGGTATGAGCACTGTAGTTTCCATTTTTATGGACGAAATAAACTTGACATGCCATTAAGTTTACTCTACAGCAGGTGGAGACATTTCACGTCAGACACTTGCAGCAACAGACACTTTGTTAGACATCAACAGACTGGAAATAGACTTAGGTTGGCCAGTAATTGTTGCTTTTTCATCTTTGTTGTTATTTTTGTGTGCCTTTAATGTCACACATGTGGATATTATGAAATAAACTGCATAGAAAACCTTTCTAGCAAGTTTAAAGGTTCCATGGTGTAATGGTTAGCACTCTGGACTCTGAATCCAGCGATCTGAGTTCAAATCTCAGTGGAACCTGTTTTTTAAGCCACAGCACCGGTGAAAAAGATCAACTTTCAACTTTCCACATCTAGTTTAAAGTAAGCTAACAGGTTTAATGTCCTTGGCCATTTAGACTGTAAACAGTACATTAGTGGGGGCATGTTGAGGAGTCACCTGGTTGTTAATGTAATTAAAGGAGCTCCAAATTTGACAGTATTGACTGGAAGTGATAGGCTTTGAGTTACATGGGGGATATACACTTTGCATTCAGTCTCACAATCACCATAAAAATTAGGTATCACTGAAATTTGAACTTGTGTTGCTGCAGTCAGAGTATACAGTGCTCATCCTGAATGGGCCAGTATAGTGCATCAGAATTGCTTGTTGATGGTCTATTAGCTTTGGAACCCCCTTTCCCCACAGCTTTCAATTGTCAGATATGGGTGGGGGAGTGGGCACTGTGTCCAACCCTTTCTGTGTAAAAAACAACTAAAGAAGTCTCTTGGATGAGAGACAAAACTTCTGCGGAGGACCTTTCACCAAGTCCAGTTGCCCTCGGCCTAGTTGTGAACTTTTGGGGTAATAGCATGGATCAGGAACCACAACGGACACATCTGGACTCAATGTTGGCATTGTACGGCAATATTTGACACGTTTAGACCATGAAGACAGTTATCAGTTTATTTCCCATCAGGCATGTATATCTGTGGACTCAGTTGGACATTTTGAAGATAACTGCACAATGTTTGTTTTTTTAAAGTTATTTTTTCAGGGTTTTTTCACTTTATTAGACAGACGAAAATGTGTGAAAGGGGGAGAGAGAGAGGGGGAGTGACATGCAGCAAAGGGGCCGCAGGCCGGATCTAAACCCAGGCCCGCCACGTCGAGGAGCAAGCCTCTGTACATGGGCAACCGCTCAACCCACTGAGCTATCTGGGTGCCCATAACTGCACAATGTTGACCCAATTGTCAGTCTATTTCCCATCTGGCAGGGACATTTCTGGATTCAGGTGGACATTGTGGACAGAGACATTGGTGGATCTTGATTCCCACCATAGGATTTAGCCTGTATTGCACATTGCCTTCACATCCCTCGTAATGTATTGCCATTGTCAAGCACATTGCCACCCTGGTGACTTTCTTCCATGTCTCCATGAACGCCCATATATTTGGACTGACAGTTAAGAAACCTTCCCTTGTTAACTATGACATGGATTACTGAGAACCTACTATATCATGACATGTTTAATTTACTATATTATAATTTTTGAGACAGGGCCTACTGAAAATCTGCTGGATTAGTCAGGATGGCTGAGCGGTCCAAGGCGCTGTATTCAGGTCGCAGTCTCCACTGGAGGCGTGGGTTCAAATCCCATTTCTGACAACTAGTGTTTTATTTTGGAACTAATGTCTGAGAGTTGATATTGGGAATAAAGAACTTAGCAGTTCTTTGCTAAGTTTGCTTCATAGTTGTCAGATAAATTTTCAATATAATGAATAACATGATAAAAACAGAGGAAGGCGGTGCAGTACAGCCCATACCAGCAGGGGAGAGTTCTAGCCTGACCAGGCTCCTCTCTCCACCCTGTCTCTCTTAGTTACACTGTAATAGTTTTAGACTGCCGGGGGACTTCCTTTGACACACTGAGCTCCTCTCTCCTTTATCTTTCGATTTATGTGATTCCATGTCCCAGAAATGGCATTTATCAATTTGTGAGACACAGAGGACACACAGGCTTTCCATCACATAACACAGGACCACCTGGAGGGAATTTCTGAATCATCAGGGGCTGTAGCTCAGTGATAGAGCGCACGTTCAGTCTCAATGCCCAGATGTAGTACAAGATTTGAAGTGAACATTGTATTGCCCAGCGATGGTGGTATACTGGTGAGCATAGCTGCCTTCCAAGCAGTTGACTTGGGTTTGATTCCCAGCCATCGCAGTAGCTTTCTTCGAGTGATGTTACTTGCTTCTTTTACAAGAAGTCAGCAGAAATATATATTGATCAATATGGAGATTATCACAATTATTTGTTGATTTTCTACTCCAAAGTGCTGGAAAGGAAGGTATCACCAATCATCGAACCTCAGTTTAACATGGAACAATCTCAGCAAGGTGACTAATGGATGATTCTAGTTACTTCACCAATTTCAGCCCAAATGATACAGCTTTAAGACATCACATTGGTTGGCTTCCAGCTATGTTACACATGCAAATGGCAGTGGTGGGATTTGAACCCACGCCTCCAGAGAGACTGGAGCCTTAATCCAGCGCCTTAGACCACTCGGCCACACTACCTGCAAACATCAGCTCTTCACATTGTGACAAACTCAGGCACTGTAACTAATGGCATGCTTGTTAATGTTATTGGAAAAAAAACCTTCGCAAGGAAAAAGCCAATAGCAACCACCAAGCTACATCCCCTGAAGATTTTCCGTTTTTTTTTTCTGAGATAGACTTAGACTTATCTTTATTAATCCTTTTGGGAAGACTCCCGCAAGGAAATTGAAATATCACTGAATAAAAGAAGAAACCTGGGTAAAACATGTAATGTTAATGTTGCATATGGCTTCAAAACCTATAAATACAACTGTGGTGGCTGGAAGTCAAACCTGGGCAAAATGATTGCACTGCTACAATATAAATCATAGTCAAAAAGTAACACATCTGTTGCCTTTCTGGTGGACAATACAACGTTCACTGCAAATCTGGTAACAAAGACTGAAAACAAATGCTAAGAATTACATTGGTGGGGAACGGTTGGTTTGGTATACTGTGATATGTTTTGGGTTTGCTACAACTCTTAAAGAAAGTCCCTCGTTGTCGGCAGGATTCAATCCTGCGCAGGGAGACCCCAATGGATTGCTAGTCCATCGACTTAACCCCTTGGCCACGACAACCTGAAAAGCCAAATGTTCATAAACTTTCAATTGGTTAGTAGTAGTTACACGACACGGGCGAAGTGCAAATCGAAGTGCACTGCCTGTGTCTGAGGATCCTCGTGGAGGCAGCTTGATTGGATGATATTCTCCCTTATTTGTACCATAACAGAGATCTAATGTTTTATCAAATCGGGTTGGGCAAGTAACCTTTCTGGTTACTTCTTGACAAATAAAGCAAGTAACCACACAAAGAAAACTACTGCGATGGCTGGGAATCTAACCCAGGCCAACTCCATGGAAGGCAGCTATGTTCACCACTATACCACCATCACTGGACAACACAATATTCACTGAAAATCTTGTAACACATCTGGGCATTGAGACTCAAAATGTGCTCTATCACTGAGCTACAGCCCCTAAAGATTTTCAGATTCTTTTGACTTTTTGGTGAGATCACTGAATGAGAGAAGAAACCTGGGTGGAATATGTCATGTTAATGTTGTATATTGCTTCAAAACCTGGTAGTGGCTGGAAATCAAACCATGGCAAAATGCTTGCACTGCTATGGTATAAATCATAGTTAAAACCTAACATCACTAAAAGAAAGCAACTGCGATGGCTGAGACTCCAACATTGGAGACTCCAATTGCTTGGAAGGTAGCTACGCTGACAACTAAACCACCATCACTGGGCAACGTACTGCTCACTGCAAATCTTGCAACACATCTGGACATTAAGACTGACTTTTGCATTAATCACCATGAACACAAGGAGATCGCCTTTTAATACTTTTCTCTTTCAGAATAATTTTTATCAAAGAATTTTATAGACTGGACAATGACACTTGATGGAGATGCCAGGGTTTGAACCCGGGGCCTCATACATGCGAAGCATGCGCTCTACCACTGAGCTACATCCCCTGTGCATTCTCAGATTTTTTTCTTTTTCTGAGATCATTGAATAAGAGAAGAACCCTGAGTAAAATATGTAATATTTCGGTTGTATATGGTTTCAAAACAGGAACTTAATCTTCCAAACATTTCTCCTTTATCTATCAAGTCCTGACCATTCCCTGACCGGGAATTGAACCCGGGCTGCTGCGGTGAGAGCGCCGAATCCTAGCCACTAGAACATCAGGGAGTCACATCTAGCAAATATATCTTTTTAGATATTTTTCACTTACTGCAGGGGTCGGGAACGTATGGCTCGCAGAAAAAACATAATATATTCTTACTTTTTTATCCATCCATTGATTTTCCACTGCTCATGTCCTGTTCAGGGCTGCAGTTGGCTGCAGGAGCAATTGTCCATTATAATTGGATGATAATAGCCTATGTTGGCCATTGCTGGGTAAACAGGTAAACGCCCCCTTTTGAATCAGTCTGCTCAGTCATTAGCTCAAAGTTAACCCTTCGGCGAAGAAGATAGCGAAAAGAAAAAAGATGAGGAGTATCGTACATTTCAGAACGAATGGACCGAAGAATTCGCCTTTCTGGAGAGAGCAGGTGTGTCTAATTTGCAACGACAAAATTGCATCGAGGAAACGGTCGAATGTAAAGCGGCTCTTCGACAACACGCCATGCAAACTACCCCGCGGGAGACAGAGCTGCTGAGCAGGCAAGTGCAAGCTAGCCAGCAGCAACTCCGCCTGTGGACCCGGTGACTATAATTCCACTAGTTTAGTTTTTTAAAATTTTTAAATAACTCTGAGTCAAAAAGGTTCCCTTCCCCCGATTTAAAAGAATACATTCAGAGGCTTATTATACTCACATTTAGTTGAATTCAGTCTTAAAATATATTATATGGCTCTTACTGAAATAAATTTCCAAATATTTTGCTTTCATGGCTCTCTGAGTCAAAAAGGTTCCCGACCCCTGACTTACTGGAATGACACATATTGTTTTAGGCGAGGACTTTAATCTGCCCCAGTGGGCGCTGTAAATTACTGCCTGATGAAGCCAACAGAACCACATCATCTGCAAAGAGCATGAAAGGAATTCTAAGGTGCCCAGAATTGACACGCTCCCACCTCCTGCTGCACCTTGAGACGTGTTGTATATGTCCAAGAGTTGTGCTCTTTCCATCGCTTGACAGTATTCCCATTTAGGGTCAGGAGTTCTCCCCTGACCAACGGTGTCCACCAGGGTGTTAGTGGATTACCGCCCCTTGAGGCACCTAAGATCCTAAAACTACAGCTCCCTGCCGCAGCTTCAGCAATGGAAACTTTTAACATTGTCCACTCAGGTCCAATGCCCCCAGCCTCCACAGGGATGCCCAAAAAGCTCGGCCAGAGGTTCGAGTTGAAAGTCTGATGGACAAGGGCCTCTTCCGGACGTTCCCAGTTTACCCGTACCACCCGTTTGGACTTACCAGGTCTGTCCAGAGTCCTCCCCCATCCCCTGACCCAACTCACCACCAGATGGTGATCAGTTGACCGCTCCACCCCTCTCTTCACCCAAGTGTCCAAAACATACGGCCTCAGATCAGATGAAACAATTATAAAATCGATCATTGATCTTTGGCCTAGGGTGCTCTGGTACCACGTACACTTATGAGCACCCTGTGTTTGAACATGGTGTTTGTTATGGACAATCCATGACTAGCACAGAAGTCTAACAACAGACAACCACTCTGGTTCAGATCAGGGAGGCCGTTCCTCCCAATCACGCCTCTCCAAGTATCTCCATCATTGCCCACGTGTGCGTTGAAGTCCCCCAGCAGAACTATGGAGTTCTGGAAACCCATACAGGACTCTGTTCAAGGTCTCCAAGAAGGCAGAATATTCCAAACTCTTGTTTGGTGCATGTGCACAAACAACAGTCAGAGTTTTCCGGTCCAATAATGTGGAAAAAATAATGTTCCTTAATAAAAATTGATGAGTGGTCCCTGTCCCACATATCCCCCGGCCATAGTTACACAAGCACACCCAACTTGTGCCATATTTTCCCAGCACATCCTCTCTTTACCTAATACCCGATAATACAATACACAAATCCATCAATCTTTATTTTAAAAAGAATGCTATCCCTTTGTTAGTACACGTGAGTGTCACTAGTCTAAAGCCTCCTGTCCACTATCTTGTCGGGATCATTTGGATGCAGCCTTGGCCCTTCACCAGGCGAGGTCCCTGTTACTGAAGCTTCTAGTAATGAACCCATTTTCAAACCAATTCCTCTAAGTGGTTCAGTGCTTCACCAAAGCTTCATTTGGCCTTCACTATCAGCACCTAGTTTCTTGACTTTGTAATGCCTTATGTCTACTGTAAAAATCTAAATTGAGTTGGGCCATAATTCATTTTTATTTATACCTTTGCTTTTCCTACTGTGACATGTCAAAATGTCAAAAGGTGCATTGTATGATAGCCCACTTCTACACATCCATGTTCCACTCCCACAGGTGGTTCAAACGTGCTAGTTGTCCCTTAAATTCACAGTTTATTTTTCTGATTTATTGGTGGGTTTTTTTCTGTATTTAAAAAAAAAACAGAAATAATGTGTAAAATTAACAGGAAAATGTATGAAAAAGTACAGATTTTTTTAACAGTGTTTCAAGTACTGACAATTCCCTGACCGCGAATTGAACCCGGGACGCAGCAGTGCGAGCACCAAATCCTAGCCACTAGACCATCAGGGATTCATCTTTCAATTTTATCTTTTTAGATTTGAGTTTCCCTTTCACTTCCTGGAAGGACTCATATTGTTTTAGGTGAGGGATAGCGCCTGGCTAGAGTTTCAGAAGGCAGGACATGACAGATTACACATCTGTCTCATAGTCAGTTTGTAGTCTTAAATACCAAGTCTCTTGCTGTTCCTTGACTAGTTGGCCCCCCCTGCTTTACAACCTTGAGGCGGGTGGGCTACAACAGCAGAAGACCCCACCGGGTACCACTCATCTCCACTACAAAGAGGAAAAAGAGGCTACAATTTGCAAGAGCTCCCCAAAATTGGACAGTTGAAGACTGGAAAAATGTTGCCTGGTCTGGTGAGTCTCAATTTCTGTTGAGACATTCAGATGGTAGAGTCAGAATTTGGCGTAAACAGAATGAGAACATGGATCCATCATGCCTTGTTACCACTGTGCAGGCTGGTGGTGGTGGTGTAATGGTGTGGGGGATGTTTTCTTGGTACACTTTAGGCCCCTTAGTGCCTAATTGGGCATCGTTTAAATGCCACGGCCTACCTGAGCATTGTTTCTGACCATGTCCATCCCTTTATGGCCACTATGTACCCATCCTCTGATGGCAACTTCCAGCAGGATAATGCACCATGTCACAAAGCTCACATCATTTCAAATTGGTTTCTTGAACATGACAATGACTTCATTGTATTAAAATGGCCCCCACAGTCACCAGATCTCAACTCAATAGAGCATCTTTGGGATGTGGGAACAGGAGCTTCGTGCCCTGGATTTGCATCCCACAAATCTCCATCAACTGCAAGATGCTATCCTATCAATATGGGCCAACATTTCTAAAGAATGCTTTCAGCACCTTGTTGAATCAATGCCACGTAGAATGAAGGCAGTTGTGAAGGCAAAAGGGGGTCAAACACAGTATTAGTATGGTGTTCCTAATAATCCTTTAGGTGAGCGTATGTGCGTATCAAGTTATGTTATTGTTGGATTCAGGTCCAAATTTTGACATTTTAGTAAAATGCAAAGGTGCATAACAGATTGCTTTCTACATACCTGGAGCGATGCAAAGCAGGGGTGGCCATCTAGTCAAGGAACAGCAAGAGACTTGGTATTTAAGACTTCAAACTGACTATGTGACAGATGTGTAATCTGTCATGGCCTTCCTTCTGAAGCTCTAGCCAGGCGCCATTCCTCGCCTAAAACAATATGAGTCATTCCAGTAAGTGAAAAGGAAACTCACATCTACAAAGATAAATTTGATAGTCGTGACTCCCTGATGTTCTAGTGGCCAGGATTCGGCGCTCTCACCGCCGTGGCCTGGGTTCAACTCCCTGTCAGGGAATGGTCAGGACTTGACATATTCAGGTGTAGAATTTGAAAGAGTAACTTCCTGGACTTATTTTTGGTTGATTTAGATTTGTCAAATTCGTCCTCATTAGTTTATCGCTAGAAACCCAACACTTTTAAAGAGTACCATTTCAAGCAATTTCAAACAAAATTCCAATTCTGCTGAATGAATGACATTAAGACGTTTTTGTTTTTGTGAGACAAGTACTGATTGGCTGGGAAATTTGGTGAAAAAACATTTCTGTTTTTTAAATCCTGGTGTTGTATAAAATGGAAATAAAGGTTAGGTTCTTTGGTGCATCCAGGTTGTTATGTGTAACAGATAAAAAGCGCAAATTGACATCATTCCATCCAATACGGGCCAGTCGGGGTTGACAGATAGATTTTAAAATTCACACAGATAAACAGTCATCGTAGCTGTTTGCAGGATTTCCGCAAAGTTTACAGAGATTAAACTGGGCCGTATAGTGGCGATTATACGAAAAGAGAGAAGTACTTCCACTTGTTGTTACCTGTCGTTGCTATGGGTAACAAGAGTTCACAGTCACACGTTTCCTTAGGGGCCCGTAGTGGATGAAATGGTAAAACATTTGGCCCTGGATGCATAGAATGCCTGCCATGTTGAGCGACAAAATGTGGGTGTCCTGAAAAAAGGTTCTTTAACTCTGTCTCCCCCACCTCCTTTTTTTGTTTCTTGTTATGTCTTGGCATGAAGTATTATGCTTATGGATCGTCTGTCCGTCTCTACATCAGAATCAGAAATACTTTATTGATCCCTGAAGGGAAACTCTGGAAAAGAGAGCTCCTTCGAGCCAGATTTGAACCAGCGACCTAAGGATTTCAGCTTTCTGCCTCTACAGTCCTCCGCTCTACCAACTGAGCTATCAAAGGGCACTAGTACAAACACTTCCCATTCTTGTGAATGTGATAACACAGGACCCCGTGGAGGTAATTTCTGAATCATCAGGGGCTGTAGCTCAGTGATAGAGCACACTTTCAGTCTCAATGCCCAGATGTATTACAAGATTTGAAGTGAACATTGTATCGCCCAGCGATGGTGGTATAGTGGTGAGCATAGCTGCCTTCCAAGCAGTTGACCTGGGTTCGATTCCCAGCCATCGCAGTAGCTTTCTTTGAGTGATGTTACTTGCTTTTTTTTACAAGAAGTCAGCAGAAAGATTACTTGCCCAAACTGGTTTGACAAAACATTAGATCACTTTGGGCTGCACGATTATGGCCAAAATGATATGATTATTTTGATCAATTTCGAGGTCACGATAATGTTGATTTTCTACTCTAAAGTGCTGGAAAGGAAGGTTTCACCAATCAATGAACCTCAGGTTAACAAAGAACAATCTCAGCAAGGTGATTGATGGATTTTAGTTACTTCACCAAGTTCAGCCCATTGATATAGCTGTAAGAAATCTAAAATCACTTAAAAAAAGAGCTGATGAGTAAATCAAAGCTAAAATCACTGCCTTTTTTAAAACTCCAATGTGAATAGTAGGGGTGAGCGAGTACTCGGTTGAAACGAATATCCGGTACGGATAAAGCACTTTTGCCGAGTACAAGTATTATATGAGTAATACAAGTCAGTGTCTGTACTCGGATTGAATAAAACTCCTCAGCTGACCGTGGCTGCGTTCTGTGATAGTCACAGCGCCCCCCCCATACGCTCACTCTCAGATCACTGAGAACAGCGCTCTCTCTCTCTCTCTCTCTCTCTCTCTCTCTCTGTCTTTCTCTCAGTCAGTCAGGTCCGCGGGTCTTTTCCGTTAACGTTACGTTTTTTAGTTAGCGATGCGTCTCTCTGAGATTTTTTTTTTTTTAACCGTCAGCTGGCTTCATTAAAATCAATGCAGTTCTAAGGAACAGCATCTGCCTAATTGATCCATAGAACCCAGTCCCCCCACCCCCGCCGCCTCTTTCTTTCTCTCTCTCTCTCCGTCTCTCTCTTACTCACACACACACACACACACACACACACACATACCTGGTGTGGAATTAGAAATAATAAAATAAGAACCAAAAACAAAAAAAATCACACTAATCATAAAAAAAGAAAAGTTAAAAAAAGAAAGTTATATTGAGTATGAAAACTCTTGTTCATTACATTTTACTTCATAATTGCAACCGCATGTGTTGTATTCATTGTTGCAAAACGTTCTGTATATAGTTTGTTTGTTACCATGACAACCTCATTGATCTGAAGCTTGATGCTGTCATGTAAATAGTTTTCAAATCAGCAATAAATATAACAATTTCTGATCAACCCATATCAATTGCATGCTTAGAATAACATACCCGTTAAAGCCCCGCCCATTTCAAGACAACCCGACCCACTTCCGGGTTAAATTATGTCCACTTCCGGGTTAGGCCCCGCCCAGTCCGAGTACGGATACGGATACAGATAATTCATGTGGTAAACAGATACAGATACAGATACAGATAATGCTGTACTCGCTTATCCCTAATGTCTATTTTAATATGCCAAGGATACGCATTGCTAAGCCTCTGCTATGATTGACAGGTCGGTGTGTAGCCGCGCCGTAAAGCATGCCCTGCTTTATTGTCTATGGTAAAATAAATGGGAAGACCTACAATTAGAGATTGAACCCCTAAACTTGTTAGGAGAATGTTTAATGTGGTAATAAATCAAGGCAGAAGTAGGGTAACTTATTCATACTTCCATAGAACAGAATTATTTCTGCAACCAGTGGAGTCGCCCCCTGCTGGAAATTAGATAGAATGCATGTTTAAAGGAGAATTACGGTTGATTCCAACACATAGCTCTGTTGTTTGTAAATGTGGAGGTCTGTCAGTAGAGAGACAAATTAAACCAATCGGTGCTGCCTACACCGTGTTATCCTCCCGCTAGAGTCAGCACCCAACAGGCTTCAACAGGGCAAGTTTTAAACCTGATTTTAGCTTCTTAACATGTTGAACAAATGTAATTAAAAGTCCCATGTGAAGGGATTCCTTCACATGGGACCTGAGGGATCACAGTGGATGTGACTGCTGGAGATATGACAGAAATGCATGAAAGTTATGCTAATTCAGCAGTGTTTAGTTCTGGTGTTTATACTGCACGGAGTGCTTCGGGATCATCTACAAACTACAGCACCGAAAAGATGTCAGAAGAGAAGATGATGTTAGAGAAGTTTTTCAATTTAAAATTTCATTTTCAGATAGAACTACGGCTAGTTTGACAATTACGTTTATGTAATAAAAACAAGTAATTTTCTATGCTCAACAAATGAATCAGTAAATTATTAGACTTGTTTTTATTTCTATTCCGTATTTTAATGGATTTACTTTTTCAATTAATAGTTAAACTTTATTTAATGAATTTTTTTATGTTCAACAATAGATAACTTGTCACATACAAGATGAATAAATTGAGTGTTCTGTTTCGGTGTGACCTTGTTTTAGAAAGTAATAGACTACTACTTGATTTCTACAGCCCTGTGTGATGTTGAATGAATCTGGATTAACAGGAGAATTCCTTTTTAGAGTAGCCTGAAAGAATTAAAATGTGGCTTTAATTAATAAACCGCCTGAAAAAGATTTCAAATGTAGCTTTAGTTGGACATTTAAGCCTTTAATTTTAAAATCCTATATGAGACTGGTCCTATAGTACCCGAGTGACACACAGGAGATCTGTTCTTACACTCTAAAGTGGAATTAATCTGGTTTAACAGGAGGATTCCTTTTTAGAGTAGCCTGAAAAAGAGTTAAAATATGGCTTCCTGAAAAATATTTCAATATATCTTTAATTAGACGTATAAACTTTTACTTTTAAAATCATACATCAGAATGGTCCAATATTACCCAAGTGACACTGGAGATGTGTTCTATCACTTTGACGTGGAATGAATTTCTTTAACAGGAGGATTCCTTTTTAGAGTAGTATGAAAAATAGTTAATAAATGGCTTTAATTAACAGCCTGAAAAAAAGATTTCAAATATAGCTTTAATTGAATAAACAAGCCTTTAATTAAATAAAATCAGAATGGTCCAATATTACCTGAGTGATGCCCTGGAGATGTGTTCTATCAGATGTGAGCGGATAATTGTTTGATTGCTAACGTTAGCTCAGAACGCTATTTAACTGACAGCCTTTGTTGTGTTTAATTGCTAGCTTGTAGCCAGCAGTAAACCAACTTCGTTATGTACTGCAAGTCCATTTTCTTTTTTACACAAGTCTCATTAGTATCTTGTATGCTACTTGTCGCAAAGTGACACATGTGCGACTCACATCTGCACTCGACTCACATCAGGTAGTGACAAGGACAACTAGGAAGTGCAGTTCCAAGTTCTTGTTTTCTACTCAAGGCCCAAACATAGCAATGCAGGAGCACCACCTACTGTGCTAAAGTAGGATGGATTTAATGATAAATAGCCAGCCTGGATTATTTCTGGTCAAACAAGACACTTGAAAATGCATTTTATCCCCTTAACATGTTTATTAAAATAATATTAGACAGTCATGCTTGAATAGTGTAACATCCCTGGATTTGGGGTTTTAAAGTGGGTTTTTTTTTATGAATTAATATACAGTCTATGGTTTACACCTATCACCATTTCTAGCCACTGGGGGACTGCACACAAATGTTGAAAAAACTCATAAAGTCACATTTTCATGCCATGGGACCTTTTAGCCCCTCAAAAAGGCAATTCATTTGCCAAAAGGAAAGGAAGAATTCCTGTCAGTCTAATAATTACCAAGGACATAAAGTAAGCCAGATCCTAAGGATGAGATTGAGATTAAGGGCAAAAGATACAAAGGAAAAGCAAGAACATAATGTTAAGGATGGACACAGAATCATCAGGGTGTGATTAACTTTAGGAAACTAGAGTGGTAATTAACATTTTGAGTTATACCAAATAAATTGGTACACTGTTATAATACTAGATGTATTGTAACCCCCCCCCACCAGTTAAGAAACACTACTCTAACGATGTATTGCTCACTCAGGGGAGCAGTATCGGCCAGCAAAGAGAACGCTCATGGAGGGGTTATGTCTGATGAAGAAGAGGAAGGGGTGGTCTGCGATGAACGTGGCAGATGGAGAACTTATCGTGCAAGACTCCAGCATCATGACAGCAGCAGTGACAGCAGCAGCCTCAGTTCCCTTCTCGTTGACCTCCACAAAAGCCTTGTGGACAACTTTTGACAGTACCAGCCATTCGGCAGGAGACATCCCTGTCACAAAAAGAAGGAGATGGAATATTTTAAATACATTTAATGTCAGGTCTTACCCCACAACATGAATTAAAATAATTTGGGAGAACCTCTGTATTATCTTGTGTCTTTTAAAACTGACAGGAGACATTTCAGGTTTCAGCTGCCTGTTCTTTAAATGATTATGATGCAGACACAAGTCCTACCAGAGAAGTCTGCCTTGTCAAAGGCATCCACCATGCCCATGCTGACCAGGACTTCCTCCATGTCATACGACTCCTCCATCTTGAACCGAGGCAGCCCCACCTGGACCTCAACGTTATCCATCATGTCTGGATGAGTCCACTCCATAAAGTTCTCATAGGTCAGCTGCTTCTCCAGCTGGGGGTGGACATGGAATCAGTTATTAGTTTATCCGTTTCTGCGGGTTTCTTTATGTGTGAAAGTGTGTGTGTGTGTGTTACCTTCTCCAGACCTGTAGTACTGTCCTCCATCTCATTGGGTAAAAAGATGAGCATGCTAAGCTCCTTCCCTTTGTAAGGCATCTCTAGGATCTGTCCAGCAGAGGGTTTTAAACATTACAGTACATATACTGTATATACACTGGTGTGACAACTGAGTTGTGTATCAACAAGATAGTTATTTCATGTGTATTCTGTACGTGTGTTGTGTCTGATTTTTTGCTGCAACACTGGAATTTCCCTTTTTTTTTTAGATCAATAAAAATCTATCTAGTTCATGGGATGACATGCACAAATCTTCACAGTTACTGTACGGTAAAATGGATCATAACCAAACTCTCCTCCTTTCTCAATCATGTACCTTCAATGGCAATGTCATTAAATCCTGTTTAACAAAAAGTTATAAATGATTGGTTTGATTGTTGCCTTGTCAGTTAAATTTTTTTACAATTAATCAATCAATTGCATCAGTACCTTGCAGTTGGCCTTAGGGTTGTTGGAGAAAGGGAACAATGCTGTCTGGTGCATCATCTTCACTGGCTTGGTGTCATTCTGAAAACACACTGACTTTTAGAACAAAATACAGTCTGGGCTGGGATTCCCTCCTCACTGCTAATCATTTTTCCCCGCAAAAGATGAGAGTTGCTGGTCTACGGCTGCCTCAGTTAGTTTGTGTTATTAAAGCGTTAGTTTGGAGTCACCAAAGTCATGCAATAACAAAAACAAACTAAGAGATTGAGGTATTGGTAGATAAGCAGCTCCTAATGTCCTGGTAGTTTAAATTAGTTAGGTAGTTTGATGGTGGCTTGTAAGAACCCCTCGAGTTTCCCCTGCATTTACTTCAACAAGGCTCTCTTGTGGCAAGGTAAAGTGGTGGTATATATAATATAGCACACTTAAATAGTGCATAGTACATTTAAACTGATATTAATTTGTTTTACCCCTTATGTTGTCTACGGGTCAAATTTGACCCTCTTCCAAAACATTTCTCCATCTAAAAACGTAACGAGGATGGTTCCCAACAACGCTCCTCACACGTTAAATGAATAATCAGTGTAGTACTTTCATTGAATAGGGGTGTTTTGTCAATTTTATAGCATTTGGAGAAAAAAATAATTGATAAAAGAACTTGTGTTTGACTAATGTAAAAAAAAAAAATCCAAATTAAAAAATTAAAAAAAGACAAATGTCAATAAAAGTCACTAAAATGTGAAAAAAAATGCCAAAAAAAGTGACAAAAATGTCAAAACACTCAAACGTTGAAAAAGTGACAAAAACATTGGAGGAAAGACACAAAAGGGTCAAAAAGACAACCAAAAACAAAAAACGAAATTTTGACTCAGAAAAAAAACAAAAAAAAACAACTTTGCAGGTCGGCGGGAAGACAACATGAGGTCATTTACCTGCTGGCTAAAATGTGTGTTGCTGTTCACCGTTTGATTTAACGTGAATCGGTCCATGGTGGTACCGACGTAATTTGGTTGGAAGCCAAAAAAGTACTGAGTTCGGTACCCAACCCTTGCCCTGATGTAGAATTATTTTCCTTTACCTTTTTTCACTACTTTCAATGAAGAAGTCAGAATTAGTGTCTATGGCGTAAAGTGTTTGCTACCATATCATTGATTTTAAAACCCATTTTACCTGACTTCTGTCAGTGTTAGTTAACTGAATGCTTTCTTTGAGCAGTGTTACCTTGTTGAGTCTAAAGTGAGCATCCTGTGTGTCATGCTGCTGAAATTTCTCGTTCCAGTTACTTTTGAAGTAGATGGCATTAACCAGCACCAGCCTGCTCAGGCTGTCCACGTCACCCTCTGCCAACAGATCCTTAATTTTATCTGGTGAACAAAATTGACACATAAGTGAAGCAATGGCACACATCTGAAAGAAAAGTGTTGAAAAATGGTTGCTGCCATGTTTCCATTGGTGTTATGTGTATGTAAGGGTGTAGATCTACCTTGAGTCTGCTTCTGCACCCAGCTGTTGATCTTGAGTCTGGCGGCCTCTGAGCCACCTTTGAAGTCCACAGTCTCCAGCTCTGCGTTGTAGTGATTCTTGGTTTTTTCTAAGAAATCCTGGAACCATCAAAAACACATCTACCAATTCTGATCACCTAAACATATTAATCACTTTGCTTAACTTTAGTTAGTGGAACTAAAAGTCACTACAACAAGGAGAGCACAATCACAATGCTTACTCTCCACTCCCTCATCATTCCTTCTTACAGAGCTTAAATATTCGCATGAGCCTCTCACACCACACATACTGTACTCATGAAGATGCATGCACACATGCTAAACACACACTCAACAAACTGGAAGGACCGCTCCCCGTACAGCCTGTTGGCAACACTGAGGGTATACGGAGCATCAGCCTTGTTGAGCTCGCTCAGCAGTTGGGCAAAGCTAACATGGACATCATCCTGACAATCCTTGGTTTTCAGGCACTGTGGACAAAGGAGAGACAACTGTTACAGAGATGCACTGTCAGACCAGTCTATTCTAAACAGTAGATTAGACCGGGCATCTTGCCTGTTAAGTGATGAGACTATAGACTAAATAAGAAATGTTTTCCTTTAAGTTGTTGAATTTGTGTGCTCCATGCTATGCATACATTACATTAAAGGTCCCATGACATGGTGCTCTTTGGGTGCTTTTATATAGACCTTAGTGGTCCCCTAATACTGTCTCTGAAGTCTTTTACATAGACCTTAGTGGTCCCCTAATACTGTGTCTGGAGTCTCTTTCCCAAAATTCAGCCTTGGTGCAGAATTCCAGCCACTAGAGCCAGTCCCTCAATGAGCTTTCCTTAGTATCCATAGGCAGGCTGGGGGAACGCATATCAATGTTAAAAAAAACTCATAAAAGGGAAATTTTCATGTCATGGGACCTTTAAATGATGGTGAGTAACTAGAGTACACAGTACGCTCACATTTCTGGTGTAATCTTTCACAATATTAACATTTCAAATGACTGGAGATGTTCTCTTGGAAACATTTTGGATTTAGAGTAAGATCCTGCCCTGGGCCTCTTCACAAAATCATTCTGAACCAGCCTGCGATGTAATCTGTTACTTTTATGACAGAGTGAGTGTGTGTGAGTGTGTGTGTGTGTGTGATACCTCTGACATCTGGGTGGCTGTGTTGCCTCTGGCCCCCAGCATCACCATAGCCAGGGCTGAAGAGATGCTGAAAGGGGAGTAGAAGATGTTTGCCGTCTTGTCGTCATCTCCAAACTTTTGGAGCAAAGCCAGAGAGAAGGTGGTGTTGGCCTTGGACAGAGGGGCTGGAGATGCCATTGTGTCTGACACACAGGAGAGAGGACAGAGCATTAATTATTACAGATGTAAAACAATGTTATTTATCTGACTGGTTATTTATCTTACGCTCTCATTGGGCCAAACTCCACTGAAATATTTGTTAATTTACAATTAGCCTCTGAACAAGTCTCTGAATGTAAATATCTGAAATATTGAGACAATTTCTAAACCAGTAAGACTCAGTTTTTAGTACAGAAAATATTAAATAAAACAAACAAATGTAAAATGTTAGAATCGCTTTGGATAGCAAAATTAAAGTATTCATGTTACATTAAGTAGCTATTATAATATATACTGTACATTACATACACCAATTACTATTCATAACACCAGACAATGAGGATAAATGTGCTTCTAGTCGGGATCAGTTTAACCTTACTGCTGTTACACCAACTAATATGTAATCTAAATAATCATATATCACAAAATGAATGAGACTCATCCTCTACTCACCAACTTCTCTGGTGCTCCTCAAGTAATAAGGAGTTTTTCCTTTTCACAAGAAGACTTCTGTCCAAAGCTTTATATTAGTTTCAAGAGGACTCCTGACGCCCTGAAAACCAGTCGAACCCCATCCTGTTAAAAATGTGTAGCACCCCCTCCGAGATTAAGGATCAGCTTTTGGTTCAGGTGTAGGCGGGGGGAATTAGGTATTGACGGGGTCTCAGTCTTTGGTACAACAGGAGAAACCAGATTAGCATGCAGCACTTAAAGCAATTCTGAAACTTACCCCGAAGTGTATGAACTTTCCGGCAAACTAGTCGTCTTGTTGTGGAAAGTAACGCTGAAATCATCATTTCTTGCTGCCACCTCCTGTCTTGCACGAGCTGCAGCATTAAAAAAACGTTTGAAAATAGGCTCGTTCGAGATGAACTGCGCCTCGCCTGTAAAGTGGACGAGAGCAGGCGGCAGCAGCGGGGGGCGGTGACAAAAAGCTGCGGTAAAGTCGGACAGTTTCCAGCCGATTCCAGCCGCCTTCAGGCTGGACAGGAAGTGATGAAAACACTGTGGTGCGATTCCGATTTAATAAAATATAATCAGACCCACATACCAGCTGGTACACAGTCTCCAGTTGTTTTAATTATGACTAAGTAGCTGGCAAAGTGCTCTACATGCGATCTGTTGCTGATTTTAATTAACAACACACTGTAGATGATACGTGATCTGATCAGATTTAGTCTCTCTGACTTCTAAACGTCTCTATCAGCCACAACATGTGTTCTGGACAGAATAAGTCTTTAAATCAGACAAATAGCAATTAAAATCCCTCCGATTCAAAACCAATAAAAAAGTTTATATAAAACGTCATCATGTTGTAAACCAATCAAGTGTTAAATCAGCTGAGAAGCCGGCGTTTCCCAGCATGCTTTGGGTCCGCCTGGCTCTTGCAGTCGGTGAAAAGCAACTGCGCCGCCTGCGTCTCAGACCTGCGGCCGCCTTGCTCTCGTGAGATTTCCGTTGCCCACGTGTGCATGACGTCAGAGCAAGTCGGGATCAAGTCGGACACAAATCTAACCGCATGCAACGGGCGCCGATCGCCGGTGATCGATTCTGCACAGACCTGGCTCATCTCGAACGAGCCTACTATGTAAGGCTACTCCCACATGGTGCCAATCAGTGCTAATTACACAATTAACAGGTGCCAGCTATGTGATTTGATGATTTGAACAAACGCTCTGCTCCCGCCTGTGGGACTATGGGGACTATATAGATATATTGAATTAGTTAATTAAAGATATCTTGAACTGGAGTTATGACTAATCAGTGTCAAATGTAGATATCTCAAACTGGAATTCACAGATATCTACAATGGTTAGAATATGCGTAATTCAAATAGTGGATATCTGCAACTGAACTGTAGATATCTGTGTGGTAACTGATAAACCACATACAAATAAATAGCAAAAGGGATGTAATTTGGGAAGAGAAGAATGTATTTGCGGATATCTGAAATGTTCTTTTTGACTAGGCAAAACTAAATTAAAGATATCTGCAACACATATCCAGTCTAGCTTTTAAATGTTAAAATGGCTTGCCATACACCTCAGTGTTTTTGTCACTTCCTGTTCAGCCTGCTGGAGTCAGCTGGAAACTGTCCAACTTTACTGCAGCTTGTTGTCCCCGCCCCTGCGGGGGCCTGTCGTGTATGGGTGGCATTTGCTGACAGCCAATGAAGTTGCAGCATTATTAACGCTGTCCGAGTTGCTGAACCAGCCGAGTTTTTATAATTATTATCTGGATGCAGGTTCGAATCCCAGTTGGGGCTAAGTCTGTGATGCATTATTAAAGATAAATGGGTGATTTTTGATCTTAAGTCAAGTAAATACGTTAAATTATACAACTTAAGGCAGTGTATGATTACAAAAAATACTAAAGCAAAACAAAACTAAAAATATATGATAACATGGTTGTACTTGTATTAACCACTTATACTACAGTTTTCTTAGTATGTGTAACATTTCAATTTCTTTTCAACTTTTGCATTCAATTATATACATTTTACTGTTCTCTTAATGTCATACACCTATTAATGAGACACGTAAACATTGGTCAATGTTATGTCTTGTTTATTAAATAGAATCATAATAGAAAGCTGGATTTTACCCTTTATGGTTGCTTACGGCCACACCACCCTAAAAGCGCCCGCTCTCGTCTGATCTCGGAAGCCAAGCAGGGTTGGGCCGGTTTAGTACTTGGATGGGAGACCGCCTGGGAATACCTGGTGCTGTTAGCTTTTTCATTAGCATAAGGCGCTGTGACTTCTTTGCTGGACGCAGAGCTGACAAGGAAACTTGTTCCAACACAAGCTTGCTTGCGTGCTTGAACATGAAGAGCTTTGTAGGTGAGAAGAAGGATTTTAAATTCTATTCTGGATTTTACAGGAAGCCAATGCAGAGAAGCCAAACCAGGAGACATGTGATCTCTTTTCCTGGTTCCTATCAGAACACGTGCTGCAGCATTCTGGATCAGCTGAAGAATCTTTATGGACTCTTTTAAGCAACCTGATAATAAAGAACTGGAGTAATCCAGCTTAGAAGTAACAAATGCATGGTTTAGTTTTTCTGCATCAATTTTCGACAGGATATTCCTGAATCTCTGAATGTGATGACTACTGCACTGGGGAAACTTAGACCATTGTCTAGGCCTGGCCACGATTTCACGTCAGGGAGATTTTTCCGTGAATGTCATGGAGAGTTTAACTTCGCAGAGTTTGATTGTGCGAAGTCAATACAAACAAAGAAATGTGTTTCCGCCCTGTTTCGAACAGGGGACCTTTCGCGTGTTAGGCGAACGTGATAGCCACTACACTACGGAAACTGACAAAACGCATTTATTTTGCATATTTGTGGGAAAATGCACCATTTTTATTGTACTGCAAATGTTCAAAAAGCTACAAAATAGACATTTTAAACTAGATTCAGTCACAGATGCTTTGTCATGGATTTGAATGATAGCAAATATGTAGTAAACCTAAATATTTCTACATGCATTGACTGTGGTCTGAATGTTGGAATAGCGCCACCTATTTGTTGATGTGCCAAATATTAAGCTTGGGCATTCCTCGTTAGTATAATGGACAGTATCTCCGCCTGTCACGCGGAAGATCGGGGTTCGATTCCCCGACGGGGAGATTTTTCTACCAGCTAACCAATGCAAGGCCTCGAGGAAGTCACGGTGAACGCGTGGGACTACTCGGGAAAGTGGGCCTTGGCTCAAGCTGTGTTCAGCATGGGAGGAGAACTCCTGATCCTAAATGGGAATATTTTCAAGCGATTGAAAGAGCACAACTCCTGGACATGAACAAAACGTCACAAGGTGCCGCAGGAGTTGGGAGAGTGTCAAGTCTAGCCACCTTGGAATTCCATTTATGCTCTTTGCAGACTATGTGGTTCATTTGGCTTTATCAGGCATTGATCTACAGCTTCCACTGGGGTGAATCATGAGGGGGAAAGCGTGCCTTGGCTCAGGCTGTGTTCAGCATGGGAGGAGAACTCCTGACCCTAAATGGGAATATCGTCAAGCGATGGAAAAAGCATATCTACTGGACATGAACAGCACCTCACAAGGCTTAGCAGAAGGTGGGAGTGTCAAGTCTGGGCACCTTATAATTCCTTTTCTGCTCTTTCCAGATTATGTTGTTCTGTTGGCTTCATCAAACAGTGATCCACAGCGCCCACTGGGGCCGATTGAAGTCCAGTGTCAAGCATTTGGAATCAAAGTCAGCCCCTCCAAATCTCAAAGCTCAGGATTTTTCCCATTGCGTTCGGAGTCAATTGCTGTCCCAAGTGAAGACGTTCTTGTATCTCAAAAGCTTATTTCAAACAGTGCAACTTGTTCCAACACAAAAACCACAATACTACTGAAACTTTGGATGGTCGCCTCCGCCTCTCACACGGAAGACTGGGGTTTTATTTCCCGATGGGGAGATCTGTCTACCAGCTGCTAATTATTTCCCAAGGCTACATCGACACTAGTATCATCTGCCAGAGTAGTTTGGATACGAGGCCCAACCATAGCAAAAGATATGACATTTTTTAAGAATGTATTATAGTGGATATACTCCAAGAAAGACAAAGGTTTTACAAAAGGATTGAGAATAATCCTGCTATCAAAGCTATTAATAATCAAATATAATATTTACCAATTTACATTTGAAATGTCTGCTCTATACACGTTAAATTAATTTACACATTTATAGTGTTATGTGTATATTCTCATACTTTTTTACAATATATTTGTTTTCATCCCTCAAAAATAATTAAAAGTAAAATGTCTTATAGACTGGATTTGTCTACGGTATATGACATCACAGCATTCTATAACACATCAAAAGAACTACTGACCAATCAGCTTGAGTTCATGATGACGTCATGAGTGAGGTCACAAAACATCCATAGAGAACCTTATAAGTACAAGCCGTGTTGAGTCTTTAAGTTCAGGGTTCTGCTCCGGGCAGCTGGAGGCCAGAAGCTTCGGCAGAGACTAGGCGCTGCGAAAGCAGCTTGTCTTTGGAGGCCTCGCTTCCAGAAGATGAGGACCAGATGCTGCAAAAGCAGTTGGTCTTTGAGGCCTCCTCACCTGAAGCCGCTGACCTCCAGTCAGCCAGAGCAGGGGGCCCAACTGGCTCCGCCAAGGAACAGAGCTACCAGCTCTAGGGGCAGGGATCAGGGACCAGGGTAAGTGGTTTAGAAAGGTATTAGGGATCATGAATCTCCAAACGAAAACACTGGTTCCAAACAGCTCTACTGTAGTCCAGACTATACTCTGCTCCTGATTGGCTAGTAATCCTTACCTAGGTACTGCGCATGTGCAACTCTCAACAAAGATGGAAGAGAAGTGTGATTCCTCACTCTGTAACTAAAACAGAGGAGTGTTTGGGTGTTATATGTGTTCAGGTGATTGATGTACCTTCGATGCTGAAATCCTTGGTGGGGGAGGACACCTAACTACCACATATTGAGCTACTGCCACCCATCAGCTTTTGACCCTCACGTGTTTTGAACATGCAACCTTCTGATCTGGAGTCAGACGCACTACCGTTGTGCCACAAGTTCTGCTGATTAATGCATATACAGATCAAATTTCTTTTTGATTAATGCATATACACATGACCAACTGCTTTCAAAAGCAGTTGGTCTGCTTTTGAAAAAAAGTTTGAGGCCTCCTTACCTGAAGCTAGTGACCTCCAGTCAGCCAGAGAACAGGACCTGACTGGCTCCGCCAAGGAGCAGAGCTACCAGCTCTGAGGGCAGGGGTCAGGGACCAAGGTAAGTGGTTTAGAAAGGTATTAGGGATCATGAATGCGCTTCAGCAAAGCTTAAAACAAGTTTGATGTCTTTGATGTGTTTCAGGTGTCTGAAGTGATTCAGGTGTTGTTAATGTGTTTCAGATATTAGATGTATATGTAAATTGGTGCATAAAAGCCTATGTTAATACAGGAAACAAAGCCATTAATGCTCAAATCCTTGCTGGGGAAGGACACCCAACTACACCATATTGAGCTACTGCCACCCATCAACATTTGACCCTGACGTGATTTGAACACGCAACCTTCTGACCTGGAGTCAGACGTGCTACCGTTGCGCCACAAGGTCTGCTGATTGATGCCTGTACAGATCAAATTTCTTTTTGATTATTGCATATACACATGAACTTTTTTTCTGATTAATGCATCTACAGATTAACTTTCTTTTTGGTTAATGCATATACATGTGTGCATTTCTCCGTGGATTAAGCGTTTTGTTACTTTCACAGTATTCATATTGCAAATCAACCTGGTTTTGAATAAAAAAAGACACAGAAATCTCCCTTTTTACAATATATGACTTTCAAGGGATCACTTTTGTTTTTCAAAACTTGAACCCTATTTCCTTACTTTTTTGTATCTAAGTGACTGATTTAAGTTTAAGGGTTCTTCTCCGGGTAGCTGGAGGCCAGCAGCTTCGGCAGAGACCAGGTGCTGCGAAAGCAGTTTGTCTTTGGAGGCCTCGGTGCCAGAACGCAGGGGCCGGAACACGCAAAGCAGTTGGTCTTTGAGGCCTCCTTACCTGAAGCTGGTGACCTTCAGTCCGCCAGAGAAGAGGACCTGACTGGCTCCGCCGAGGAACAGAGCTACCAGCTCTGAGGGCAGGGGTCAAGGACCAAGGTAAGTGGTTTAGAAAGGTATTAGGGATCATGAATGCGTTTCAGCAAAGCTTAAAACAAGTCTGAAAAAATAGCCCAAAATCACCCCCCCCAAAGCAACGTACCATCTCCAACAGAAAACACTGTTCACAAACTGCTCCAAACAGCTCTACTGTAGTCCAGCCTTTACTTCCGTGGCAACTGAGCGTGTGTTTGATGGGTTTCAGGTGTCTGAAGTGATTCAGGTGTTTCAGGTGTTAAACGTTTTTGATGTGTTTCAGGTATTAGGTATTAGATGTGTATCTAAATTGGTGCATAAAAGTATATGTTAATAAAGGAAATTAAGCTGTTGATGCTCAATTCCTTGCTGGAGGAGGACACCAAACTACCACACATTGAGCTACTGCCAACAATCAACATTTGACACTGACGTGATTTGAACACGCAACCTTCTGATCTGGAGTCAGACGCGCTGCCATTGCGCCACAAGGTCTGCTGATTGATGCATGTACACTAATGAATCACTGATTAAGTTTTAGGGTTAAGCTGGTGATTAATGTGTTTCAGGTGTTAATGTCTTTTATGTATTATGATGTGTTCAGGTGTTTGATGTGTTTCAGGTATTGATGTGGTTGATGTGTGTCAGTTGTTTAACGTGTTGTTCAGGTGTTTGACATGTTTGATGTATTTCAGGTCTTTGATTTTTTTTTGTGTTTGAGATGTGTTTCAGGTGTTAATGTGTTTCAGGTGTTTGATGTGTTTCAGATGTTTGATGTGTTTCATGTGTTTGATTTGTTTCAGGGATTTGATATGTTTCAAGTGTTTGATGTGTTTCAAGTGTTTGATGTGTTTCAGGTGTTTGAGTTGTTTGATGTGTTTCAGGTATTTTATGTGTTTAAGTTGTTTGATTTGTTTCAGGTGTTTCATGTGTTTGATATCTTTCTGGTGTTTCAGGTGTTTGATGTTTTTTAGGTTTTTGATGTGTTTCAGGTGTTTGATGTCTTTGATGTGTTTGATGTATTTCAGGTATTTGATGTCTTTGATGTCTTTGATGTTTTTTATGTGTTTGTGCTTCCGGTGTTCTATGTGTTTCAGGTGTTTGATGTGTTTGTGTTTCTGTTATTTTATGTGTTTCAGGTCTTTGATGTGTTTAATGTCTTTTATGTGTTTCAGGTGTTGATGTGTTTGATGTGTTTCAGGTGTTTGATGTGTTTGATTTGTTTCAGGTGTTTGATATGTTTCAGGTGTTTGATGTGTTTCAGATGTTTGATGTGTTTGATTAGTTTCAGGTGTTTGACGTGTTTTATGTGTTTCAGGTGTGTGATGTGTTTCAGGTGTTTGATGTGTTTCAGATGTTTGATGTGTTTCAGGTGCTTGATATGTTTCGTGTGTTTGATATGTTTCAGGGGTTTGATATGTTTCAGGTGTTTGATGTGTTTCAGGTGTTTGATGTTTTTCATGTGTTTCAGGTGTTTAATGTCTTGGATGTGTTTCAGGTTTTTGATGAGTTTCAGATGTTTATGTGTTTCAGGTGTTTGATGTCTTTGATGTGTTTCAGGTTTTTGATGAGTTTCAGATGTTTATGTGTTTCAGGTGTTTGATGTCTTTGATGTTTTTTATGTGTTTCAGGTGTTTAATGTCTTTTATGTGTTTGATATGTTTCAGGTGTTTGATCTGTTTGTGCTTCCGGTGTTGGATGTGTTTCAGGTGTTTGATGTCTTTGATGCGTTTCAGGTGTTTGATGAGTTTCAGATGTTTATGTGTTTCAGGTTTTTGATGTCTCTGATGTGTCTGAAGTGATTCAGGTGTTAATGTTTTTAATGTGTTTCAGGTATTAGATGTATATGTAAATTGGTGCATAAAAGCCTATGTTAATACAGGAAATGAAGCCGTTGATGCTCAAATCCTTGCTGGGGGAGGACACCCAACTACCACATATTGAGCTACTGCCTCATAACACAATGACAAAAAAACACTTTCATCAGCCGAAATTACAGAAACTGCAATATTTTAGATCTGTCAGGTAGACCCTTATACAATTGTCAGTATATTGTATTGATTATGGATTGTGTTTTACACATTCATTTTGTTTCTTTTTCTACAGAAATTCAATACAAAAACTGAATGACCATCTCAAAGTAGCTTTATGTACCATTTATTAAAAAAAAATACAGAGACAGAATTACTGCAGTAAAGACTGTATTTGCAAAAGGACATTACTGCAAGATATACAAATAGAAAGAGCATCAGAATAATATTTTTTTAAAAGTAATTTTTTAATCAGCTCGGTCTTCTGCATTTGGCCACATGTTCTCATCCACATCACACCTGATATCTTCTCTGGCAAGGCATCGTGGGAAGAATCTTTTTGAATGCCTTATCCACCCCTGGCAGTGTTCAGCTTTAATGTCTTGGCATGCATTTGTTTGAGGGACCAAGCAGTTAAGCACGAGGAGTCACCAGAGAAATTCAAAAGTAAGAGTTGTTATTTCCCAAAAATAGTTAAAACAAAATAAAGATAATGTTTTGGGCCCTTAAAAGAGGTCAAATAAACAGACAGTAACTAAGGCTCTGAACATAAGCGACTCAAAAAAAATTAAAATTAAAATTAAAATAAAAAATACAACTGACCCTACTAACAAAGAAGCAAAGGTGACTTATATATTGGCTGATCAGACCAATTTGAACACACAGTGGGAAACAAGTAATAACTGAAAACTAACTTCCGAAACAAATAATGCCAAAACTACCTAAAAATGTATTCCAAATAAATTACACGTTTACTTATTCTACCTAAACAGAACATCACTCTATATAAAATTTAAACCCCAGAATACCTACAGTGAGAATAAAGCTACCCCCCCCCCGGACATATCAAGCAGTGGTAGTGTCCAATTAGGTCATCTCCCCTATAAAGTTGTTCCTTCTCCAAGTGCCATCTCTTTTAAAGACAGCAGACCTGGATCCCTCCCGGGTGTGGATTCCAACTGGTAAGCTCAAAAGAAAAACGGTTATATAACAGTATTATATATTATATTGTATTATATACAGTATTATACGGTTATATAACAGAATGACCATCCAAAAGTAACCAATAGTGCGCGCTTGCTAAAAGCCACTTCTGTATAAATCAAATAAAGTTTGATGTATGTGAAATGAAACTAGTGTCCTGTAAGTTATTTGTAACTGAATAAATGGTTACAACAAATTAAGGTGTATAAACAAAAGCATGTAAACTAAACTTAAGGAAAAATATAAGTGCATGAGGCTCTTAAGATGGTTGTGTGGCCTTGGCTGTGGCCATCACACATTGCATCCAAGAGGGACATTTGGTCCTGTGGACGATGGTCAAAAACCTCAATGGGGTTGAGGAAAGGAAAGTAAGGGGCAAGGCAGTCGGATATCAACCTTGAATGGGCGTCAAACTAGGCTGTGATTGTACGGGAATGGTGGAATGACACATAGTCCCATGTGATCACATATATTGACAAGTGGTCTCCCACCTGCCCCCTTTCTACATCTGGCACCAGTCTTTCGTGCAGGTCTTCTAAAAACAGAATAAGGCAATAGGTGTTGTAGGGGCCAGTCTCACATTTATGCAGGAGTGCTTGGCACCCAACCAGAAACTCTCAGCATGTGGAAAACATAGGCTCTTCCATTACACTGCAAGGTTGTAATCAAAGAAAAAAATATGCAGAATGCTATATAATAGTTTGTTTAAAAACAAAATGAACTTAACATTAAACCTGTAAGCTCACTTGAAACTAGATGGGGAAAGTTGATAGGTTGATCTTTTTACCCTTTGCTGTGGCTTAAAAACAGGTTTCACTGAGATTTGAACTCAGAAAACTGGATTCAAAGTCCAGAGTGCTAACCATTACACCATGGAACCTTTTGGAGTGTTGCAAGGGTTTGCTAGACAGTTTCTTTCATAATATCCACATGTGTGATATTAAAGGCACACAACAATCACAACGCAGATTAAAAAGCAAAAATTACTGGCTAATATTTGATTTTAGAGACATATATTAGGTCTATATATAGGGGCATAGGTTGCATACAGCTCTCATTTAATACAGGACCATTAAATCAGATCTTTCTGCAGACCTTCATTGGCTAAATAGCAATTCCCATACCGGGAGTTGAACCCAGGCCACCTGGGTGAAAATCAGGAATCCTAACCACTAGACCATATGGGACTGGCTACATGGTAATAACAGGGATTTCATAAATCAATTCATAGTCTGGCTGGAAACAGGCCTTCTCTTGAACGTGAATGAAGAAGCTTCTTAAGTAAGTTTTATCTTGAAGCTTTTGAGTGTTCTTTAGGTTTTTATCTGCTTTAACTATTACCGGACAGCGGGGGCGCGGAGCAGAGCAGAGCGGCCGTTAGGGAGGAATCCTCCTCCGTGTCCAGCTCCATTTTTAACTGGCGGTAAAAATCTTAATGTCGGAACTTTATGACAGGACGAATAAATCCATCAAATCAAGTCCCCAATAATCAGCATGTGGCCTTGTTTTATTTCAGGTAGTCAGCATGGAGCTGTTCCACATTCCCAGACATTTAAAACGAGTCAATCATTGGCGTTATTCTACGAGTCAGATGAATAAATCAGCTGTTTGCTATTTGAGCTGCTCTGTTTCCTGCTGGTCCGTCATTCTTTAGTGTCCTCTGGAAACAGGTTGCTATCCTTTATGTTTCTTTTGGATGACATCATCAGTGTCTTTGCTTTAGTCTGAAGAAACTCCAACAGATTTAAAACCACATGCAGTCACAGAAAATACAAACAGGGAATAGAAAATATCAGACAAAGAATATGTAATGAAAAGTCCCCAAAGTAGGAAAATATAATGTTAATCTACCAAACAGCAATAACTGGAGAGCATCCAATTAAACATGGCCGACTTCCAGTATGTCGGTAATGAAGAGAGGAATGTTTGGACATATTACAGATTCATTTTATTTTTATTTAACCTTTATTTAACCAGGAACAATCCCATTGAGCTACAGTAACTCTTCTTCCAGGGAGTCTGCCAAGACAGGCGGCAATAAGTTTCATAAAACATAAAAGACAGGACAATGGTTCCATACTACACCACAAATCTCTATAGATGCTACAACACAAACAAGACATTACACTTAACTTAAGCTAATCCATACATGCAACTTAAAAGCAAGCTCCACTGGGATTTGAACTCATAGCTCTGGATTCAGAGTCCAGAGTGCTAACCATTACACCATGGAACCTGCAAAAATTTTGCAAGGGTTTGCTTGTCAATTTCTTTCATAATATTCACATGTGTGATATTAAAGGCACACAACAATCACAATGAAGATGAAAAAGCAACAATTATTGGCCAACTTAAGTCCTTTAGTTAGCTAAGCGTTCAGAGGATGTGGGAAAAGCAAGTAAAGAACAGGTTTTGAAGGACTTGCCACAGACAGTGAATCCAGCAGTAGATATGTCTACTGTGTACAAACACATGGTAACTTTACATGTGTTACAATAAAAATGCTCACAAAACACTGTACTTGCATTTGCGTTTCTTGCGCAGATTCATGTTCTCTTACAGTTTTTTTGGATTGCTTACACACTAAAGTTAAAAGTAGTACACTATAGCAAAACCTTACACTCAAGAAGCAAAAGATCAGCCCATATTTGCACAACTATAAGCACATTGTCAACCTCACACTTGTTGCAAACTCTACACACAGTGATTTGCAAAACACTAAACACACTTAACATACATACACACACAAATCTATTATGAAGTCACTTCCTTGCAATACCAAAGCACTGACTGTCAAATTACCGCACCTTCCAACCAATTGATTCACACAGTCATCAGGTGTGCAACACTTGTTTGCTTAATTGTAGACACACCATCAGGTGTATAAGCACTATAAAAAGCAGCAGGTGAGTTCATCGGTCTTCAAGCACAATGGAAAGAGTCAGAGAAATAGTAAGACGAGGTGGAGACGAGGTGGAGGACGAGGTTGAGGAGAAGGAGGAGGACAAGGACAAGAGGAGGACGACAAGGAGGAGGAGAAGGACAAGGAGGAAGAGGAGGAAGGGGAGGAAGAGGAATCAACAGAGGAGGAATCAACGAAGAGGAAGATTGAGGCCATGCTGGAGGTAGAGGAAGATGAAGAGGAAGAGGAAGACAAAAAAGTGCTCAAAGTGGCCGAATCTGCAATGAGATCCGCGCAACACTGGTTGACCAGGTTGTCAACCACGGCTGACGCTGAGGGAGGCTGGACGCGAGTACAGCCAAATCTAAGCCGATACACAGTGCAAGGGTGATAAACATTGCGACTGGAAAATAGGTATTGTAAAATATCATCATATCAAAAACATCTGCACGGTTTCAGCAAATGCTTACAGTACTGTATTCTATGCACTATCAGCACTTCTGTTACCTTTCCTGTGAAATTACTGTACTATTGTTACCTGTTTTTTCTCTACATAGAACTGAGGGTCAGGAACGACGAGGGGGAGGCCACCTATGTTCACAGAACCGCAAGAGAGGGAGATAGTAAACATGCCAACAATGCTATAACCCTCATCAGCTCCAAGCTAACATTGTCAATAACCACGTCGGTTTCAACAATATCCATCAGGTCTCAACATCAACACTGGCACGCATCCTAATAAAAAACATATTCAAATGAAGCAAATTATCGAGTGCCTTTCGAGCGCAATTCGAAAGGGAACGACTGCGGCATGATTATGCAGAGGTATGTATTCACCTAAGCATGTGATCTTGCATACTGTCTCATAATCTTTTACTGTACTGTAATATGTATACTAGATCGACACTGAACACAATTTTGCCTGATTACTGTTCTTCAGGGAGTTTTACAAATGGATGGAGAGGAGATCCAGCATGAGTTCATCTACGTAGATGAGGCTGGGTTCAACCTGACGAGAACACGAAGGAGGGGAAAAACATCATTGGCCACAGGGCTATAGTCAATGTCCCGGGCAACGTGGGGGTAATATAACACTCTGTGCAGCCATTACACAGAATGGGGTCCTCCACCGCCATGCCCATATGGGCCCTTACAACACAGCACTCATACTCACGTTCTTGGACCAATTGCACAACTAACAGCAGCAAATCAAATCGATCATATGCAATACATTGTTGTCTGGGACAATGTGTCTTTCCACCGCTCTGCTCTGGTTCAGAACTGGTTTCAGCAACATCCAATTTCACCGTCCTATATCTTCCACCATACTCTCCATTTCTCAACCCTATAGAAGAGTTTTTCTCGGCATGGCGTGGAAGGTATATGATCTCCGTCTCCAGGCTGAGGGTACCCCTCATCCAAGCCATGAGGAGGCCTGTGACCATGGAGGTAGCAGCAATACAAGGTGGATTCGTCATCAAGACGTTTCTTCCCAGGGTCTTGCTAATGACAACATTGCCTGCGGTTGATGAATTCTCTGGCCAGATCCAGCTAGGCGAAGAGACAATGTCTAGTGTTTTGTTTTTTACAGTAAACTTACAGTACAATACGTAAAGTGACATTTGTTACAGTATTGTGAATCTCCATGTCAACATTTTGGGCTGTTGAAAATAAATGAGTTTTCTCATTCTGCAACATGTGGTCTTGTGTAGTGTTTGGTGATTTACATTATATTTGTACTTTGTGGATGGTAGCCAACTCTAATCATAGGGAAGTAGAAGTGCTAAAAGTGTTTTAGGTTTATCAGAGCAGTGTAACTCGTGCAAACAGAGTATAGTAATGTGACGTGTGTGTTTTCATATGGTAACAAAGTGTGGTTTTTAAACAGAAGTGTATAGTTTTACAAGGAGTTTTAATTATGCAAAGGATCTGTAGTGTTTTGCTAGTTGGGTGTGTGGTGCTAATTGTGTGTAGTGTTTGAAAACACGGGCCCTGTTTTGAAATCGTGCTTAAGCAATCCAAAAAACTGTAAATGTAAAGAAACATGGCAAACTGTTATGGATCCATCAAAGATGCGTAAAGTCCTACCTCAGAGCTCTACTCGGCATGTCTGACCACAACTCTGTTCCATTTGGTTCCGTCTAACAAACGGCCCTGAAGAGAAACAAGCCGAAACGAAAGTTAGTTCCGGTTTTGGTCAGATGATCAATCCAGTGTCTACATGAATGCTACTGCTGCCTGATGGGATCTATTCAAAAACAAATGTAAGGACATGATGGCTCAAAGAGACTGTTCTGCATACATCCCTTCGGTGAGGACTTAGTCATCCCTCGTAAATCCAGATACATATGTCCAAATAATATACCATGGGTCTCCAAATCTGTCAAAAGCATAATTAGTCAACGAAATATTAGCTTCAACCAAGGAATATTAGCTTCAACCAAGGTTTACATGACTGTCAGTTTTTATTACGTGCCCCACGCTTAAAAACAAGAACAGGCTGCAATGTATACACTGTAAAAAAAATCTGTAATTTTACGTACTTTTTCCTGTTAAATTTACAGTTTTTTTCTGTATTTTTTAAATACAGAAAAAAAACAATAAATTACAATAATAAACTGTGAATTTAAATGTCTAAAGTAAAATAACGAAAAAAGCTGTAACTGTGAATAAAATAGCATTATCTTATTTTACAGAAAATTTATGTTTTTTCACATAAATTACTTAAAAATACATTCTAAATTCATTGTATTTTCAAAATATTTTTTTTATTTATAAGATAAAACTGTAAATTTAGTTTAATACTGTAAAAACACTGCTAAAAGTTGATAGAATTAGTGGTAATTAACAGCAACAAAAAGTATTTTTTCTGTCATGTTACATAGAATACTTGTGAATTGACGAATACCTCGTAAAATTATGGAAAAATTCATTATTTGAAAAAAATACCTTGGAATTGCTTTTTAGTCAGAGTAAAAATGTCTATAAGCATTTTTAAACTGTCTATAACAGTATTAAACTGTAAAAATACAGTTTTTGTCATTTAAAACTGCCACAATCCTGTAATTACACACACAAAAAGAAAATGTATTGTTTTCACATAAGTTTGTAAAACCACTATCAGAATGTATCATATTCACAAAATTTTGAGTTATTATAAGCTAAATCTAAGTATTAAGATTTGATAACGGTAAAAACATTACTAAAAGTAGTGCAATTAGGACAATTGACAGTAAAAGATATTCGTTCAGTAATTTTATATAGATTTGCTTGTTAATTTACTTAAATTTCCACATTGACAATTTATATTACAGTGTAGTAGTATATACTATTAATTTATGTTAGAATAGAGCCCAGAAACCTCTTTTGATTTATAACTATTGTTAAAGGAGACCTTCATATCTATGATGTTACAATGCCAGCGTTCATGTTAAACATGGCCAAAGCGTCAAATAATGAGCTAAACATATTGAAAGAAATCCCTGTGAGACAAAAATCTGATCACCCAGTGTTCAGAATTGTTTTCAGCAGTTTTCTTTAGTCTTGGCTCTGTGTGACAACACACTGAGCAGTTTCCTTATATCTGGCTGCTGGCTGAGCACACAGGTCACACCCACCAAACACAGGACCAGCGCTGCCCCATCGGCCCAGTCCATCCAGAAAGCACAGACGACAGAATTGAGTTGGAGCGCGTTCAGTGTGTCACACAGAAAGTGCTAGTACGGTTATGAAGAAAAGGTATACATGTTTTCTGGTTTTCATTCTGAAGTCCTCTGGCTGCTCTGCCTCAATGCTGTGATTTATAAAGTTTCCTGATGGACAGATAGCTTTACTTGTTGTAAATGCTAGCTGTTGCAAACAATACTTGTGCAGCAGCAGCTGTTATACGCTGCCTTTGAACCAGCCCTCCAAAGCTCTGTACTAATGTTAATGTTGGAGTTTACATCTAAAACTAGCTAGCGGGAAGCATTACACAGTGATCACAAGACTACAAAATAGGACTTGAAATGCAGCAGCATACAGCCCCTTTTTAAGTCAAACATTTCAGCTTAAACATTTCCACCCCCATATAAAAAAGTACAACTAAAATCCTTCATAAAACAAAAACATCTAATTTTATTTACATTATTGATAGCATTTTCAGATATTTACTTTCAAAACCAACTGGGTCAACATAAAGCTATGAATGTTGCCATTTTGCTTTGATAGACTGTAAGTGAACTACCATGTACAATTATAAGATTTCCTCACTTTCTGATTCATTTTATATTATATGACTTCTAAAGCTGTGTGCACTGGATTACATAGAGTTGGTTACGTCCACAATTAAGTTGGTTTTCCATTCAATGAAAATCAAGTGGGAAAAAGACAGGAATGTGATACAAACAAAACCCAAGCAGAAATGTTAACATATCTTATTAAATAGTTTGTACCATTCATAGCACATGTACAATATGAAACATTTAGGGCAGTCTTAATAAATCAATTTATATGCCAGTTTACAGCATGCAAGCCCAAAGTAAATTTGTTTTACTCTTCTGACTTATACTACAAACCTCTGAATGACATTAATACCACTAGCTTTTAAGGTAGCTAAATTAGAAAGCAAATTAACGGCAAACCCAAATCCTCAGTATCTATCCAAGGTCTGTAACACATAAAACCTAAGGTTGAGTATAACTGACGTGTGGGGAGTTTGAAAAAGGTGATTCCTGAAGGCACTTGCTCTCATTGACTACTGCCCGAAGAGCCACTTCCTCCTGGTACGTCTCCAACATCCTGAAAAGGGAATACTATTCAGTGTGTGTTCATATTGTACGAAATATCATATTGATTTCAGAGAAGAGTGGCAGACAGGTTCAAGATGGTAGAAAGGCAACTGATTTAAGTAACCACTCATTACAACCAAGGTTAGGGCTGCTCGATTATGGCAAAAAATCTTAATCATAATTATTTTGTCAATATTGAGATCACAATTATTTAAGACTATTACTTATCGACTTTGGAAACATCATCCATTTATTTATCCTTTTTTTTTAAACTTGTATTTTTAACAGTGGATTTCCTTGGATATAATTCAAATGAAAAAGAAAGAATATTGCGAACCTGAGTGTGGCACAATAATCGTTTTTACCTCACTAGTTTGTTTTCATAATTGTCGGAGGCCATCATTGAAATGGAATGTAACCGTAATCAAGGTATGCAGAATATCATCTCTGAACGCACAACCTTCAAAAGAGATGGCTACAGCAGCCAAGACCCCACCGAGGCCACTCCTGTCAGCGTTTCAGTACACACCCTAAACAACGACCACACCAGGTGCCACTCCTGTTCACAG
>NW_022603213.1:0-21297 GCF_008692095.1 Etheostoma spectabile
ACTCCATTATAGAAAGAATACCAGCTGAGATCAGTGGCATTGTTTTTTTTTAACCAAGGCAGCAGTTTTCAGATAATAGTATGTACTTACATAATTGCAAAAGGGTTCTCCAAGTTATTTTCTCAGTAGGTTTTAAAATGATAACAATTGGTAAACAGAATGGATGTATGAATGTTTGCAGATATAAGGCAATGTAGATATTGCATTAAATCAGCCACCCCACTCAGATCAGCTGGTATTCTGTCTATAATTGAGTGGTGTGGAAATTTGTAAGTGACCCAAACTTTTGACCCGCAGTGTAATTGCAACTAACCATAATTTATGTAACCCCATGTTCCCTACAATGTTGTTCAATGCGCTTGCTTTCTATTTTGTGCAGGTCAGTTTAATTCCATTCCAGCATTTGTATTCATTATATTGACTGTTACCTGGTTTATCATGGTTCTCACAGGACAGGGAGCTACAAACATCATACAGACTAGGATGCATTTGTGTGGTTTAAACTACCGTAACAGGATAAATGAGTTAACATGAGCACAATCGTACAGCAGTAAAATGTAACATACACATTATTGCAGCTAATATTAATCTAGATACAGAATCATCATGTATAACAGTAAACACTGACAGGGAACAGTCCACTGCACAATCAATGCTTTTACTTTAAGTCGGTTTTGAATGTAGGACTTTTAATTGGAGTATTTTCACACGTGCGTGTTTAGTACCGTTACAAATTAAATCACTGGAGAAATAGCATTGTCAAATGAATACATCTAAAAAAAACCAAATCAGTGTAAACAATAAAAACATGGAAAGAAATAAAATTGGTGTGACCAAGTGTGTGCTGTTATAGCATTAGTTCATTGCATGTTCTATGGAACCCAGCCTGGCAGGAAACAAAGAAATACATCAGTGACGCTGAGATAGTTTTCTTTCCTTCAGGAGGAGACAGCAGTGGCGTTCCCAGGCTGTCTGAGGGCCAGGGGCAAAACATACGATGAAAAGGGCACCAGCTGCATATACTTCACCAGAATAATGTTTTCTAGCATGAAGGGCAGCCTATATGGCACTGCATTATGCTTTCTCCACTGTAATGGCACCCTAGATGGCACTTTATCATGTTTTCTCACACCCTGAAAGTTTTGAGTTTTTTTGGGGGGATTCTTTTTTGTTAAAAACCTCTCGCATCATTCAAATAAACCATAAATAAAGCCTTACGAGGGGAGGAAGATCAGCTCAAAATAAAATACAGAGGGATCAATGCCTGAGAGGGTAAATAAAAAACAACGTGATGCTAAAAATGTCGGTTTACACACATGTGCATCCAATATACTCCATTAATTTTACATTAATAAACAGGAGACATAGCACACCTTAATGGAAATGAATAGCACATTGTTTTACAAATAAAGGTATACCTGTCACACAGCCAAAGATTAATTTAGAAAATAAACATATTTTTTGTTAACTCATATAGTTCTTTCGTTCTCTTTTTCTTCTCTTTCTTTTTCTTTCTTTCTTTCTTCTTCTTTTCTTTCTTTCTTGTTCTTTCTTTCTTTCTTTCTTTCTGCAGCACACAGACGGTAAAAAACACACCAATGAGCTCATTTTAAAGGATCCAGGAAGTGACTGACGGGTCCAGAAAAGAACACCCATGCATGCACCGCATGCACACACACACACAAGCACATGCACACACACACACACACACCACACACACCACACACACACACACAGACACACACACACACACCACACACACACACAGACACACACACACACACACACACCACACACACACACACACACACACACACTACAGACAATGGTCAAAACAGATGAAACCAACCAACCAAAACCACTGTGGTGACCACAGGGCCTCCATAATGACGGGGAAAGAGTAGATTGGTAGATGTGTGTGTGTGTGTGTGTTTGTGTGGGTTTGTGTGTGAAAGTGATAGTGTGATTTTTTTGTGTTTATGCATGTGCATGCATGCTTGTGTGCAGTGTGGGTGTGAGTTGTCTCTCTCTTTTTCTATCTCTCTTTCTACACTTCTTGCATGCCTCACACTGCCTTCTGTTGGAATTGTAGGGAAGCTGTGAAGTAGAGGAGCTGCGAAACAACAGGTACACACTAATGGATTTATTTACATATGGAGCATATAGATCAATCAATTTTTGTAGCATTAGTTGATAAGGAAAAGCAGGGGAGAGCTGTTAAAAGTGAGGAGTGTGTTGATCTGATGTTCTAATGTACTACAATAACTTAAGCTTAATTTTTCATCTCTTTTTGTTCAAAATTGCTTCATTTTTAATTGTATCCAAAACAAACAAAGTAAAAAAATTACTTATGAAATCTTAAAAAATACTATTCCTTTGAAACAATATTGCTGCTTTGAAAGAAAATATGACTGTATTCATGCTGCAGACGTGTAATGCGTGCTTGAGCTAAACGCTGACTGGGACTGTATTGTTGAACATTGATTTGAACAAGGCATCTGCCGTTTAAATACTGACTAAATTGAAGAAATTCTGTAATTCTTCCATGTGCCTTCTTCTTTCACAGCAGGGCCACACTTATTTCATGGTCATCAGATGGAGCCCGGTTAGAGCTGATGAGATTTTAGTTGTTTTAAAAACGAATTGCTGTGCCTTACAGATAGCTGATGAATGAGGCTGGAATTCTTGGGCAGTCTGATTGTGGTTGTGTGTGTTATTGTGTGAGTGTGCACACCCGCAGGGACAGAAGGTTATGTGTGTTTGATTTAATAAGTTTTGGGGAATTGGTTAATTCGGCATTAACCCTTGTGTTGTTCTCCCGAGTCAAAAACTGACAAAATTGGACATTTTCATTCCTTTTTTAGACTTTTTTTTTAAAAGTTTTCAGTAACACTACCTTACTACCACTAGTTTTACAGTCAATTTTGGAATTCATGGTCAATAACCCTCATTCATATAGAATTGTACCCAACATTTGAGTTAAAAAAGCAGAAATTATGAATTATTTTGACTAATAGTTAAGATCAGAGGAATGAACAGATGAGTTTAGTCAAGAATGAAACCAATTGTATTTGCAAAGAGCATTGTATGGAATCCAATCCATTTTTTTTGTGGTAATTTGGTTAAAAATAAACCTAAATTTCAGATATAATGTTTTTTTAAAGGGGTCAAATATAACCCGAGGACAGTAGGAGGGTTAAGTGATGAGTTAAGAGATGACACCACAGGTTTTCCCTGTACATGTGGGGCATATTGTGTTAAAGGACAATACTGTTGATTCATTTTTGAGTTATTCTCAACAAATCCCATGAAAAGACCAAAACAAACAACATGTCACTGATTGGCTAATTGTTTGCAACCCTGCAACGCTACATTGGATCAAAAGCTTTTTCAACAGAGAAACCGCTGTTTAATGTCACGATTCCAGAAGAATCAGTCAACTCTGTGAAACACCAGCCTTCTTCTTTGGTTAAATTCTAGTAATGACAACAAAACTGTAGGGTGCGTCCACATGATACAAGCCTTCCGTGACCACGCACTGCCCCCAACAGTTGCTAGTAGCTAAGGAGGACATGGAGGATTACAAAAACATGATAGACTCTTAAGAAGAGGTAGCCAGACTCAACAATCTTCTGAACATATTGAGAAAAACAGAGAGAGTTGTGTGGAGCTGACAGTCTTAATTAGCTTTGTAGCAATTTATTTTGCAGTGGCTTGAATGTAACGGACGTTCATTAATATCAAAAAGTTACGCACTTTACAATGCAAAAGTTTTCCTAGAGTAAAAACAAGGTATGCCCACAGTAGAAAACTATAAACAGTATTTTACAGATAGATTTGTCCTATGAATATAATATATAGATAACAAGTGTTGTGAACAAGATTTACAGGTGAATATGTACTATGAATATATATACAGATTGCTATTAATATAAACAGAATTTTTACAGATAGATACATATAATAAGTTAGGCTAAAATGAGCAGTATAACAATGGATTTAAAGGTGGTACAAAAAAAAGTTTGGGCAGAAGCTATCCAAACTAAAGTGCAGTGGAAAGTAATTACATATTACAGTTAAAATACGGTATTGCAGATGTATATTTAAACAATTGGTACTCTGAATAAACAGTCAGCAGTGCAAATTGAAATACCAGTCAAGGTAAGTAGTGCAAGATCAAAACTACCATACACAACTACAACAAACATTAACATTACTATTATTGATGCTATCAAATAGGCTTAGTATGTTGCACACACACAGTAGTGCAATCACAACAAGGCTCAATGCTCTGAAAGTAATCATATTAATGAACAGGAGAGACGTGTGTCATGCTGCACACGTTTCTACGAACATTTCGAATATCGACAGAAACCAAGATGTCCACAGCGACTCTACAAACTTACAAACAAACCCACTCTTCAGCCTACAGTACTGAGAAACACTCTGTCAGACTTTAAAAAAGGAATCTGAAATCTTTAACTGTCTTGACAACATCAGTTTTCTGCTTGAGCTCACCAGCAGGTCCATCTCTCAGATATGTGACATTCATTTAAACCCAGTTGTGTAGTCTACCAGAGCTTTGTGTATTATTGGAGTAATGTATCTGTGTGTGTGTGTGTGTGTGTTTAACTGGATTAAACATGAAGTTCCCGAGGTAGTTTGCACTTGGCATGTCTCTGCAGCTCTCCTCCCAGTTTTCCACATCTCTCTGTCAGTTCAGTTTTGTGTTCCAGCTCTCTGACTGCTGCTTGGACTCGTTCTTTTTAGTGTGAGCTGACTGCAGGAGCTGAGAGTTTAGCCTCGGGGCTTCTTCTTCAACTTAACCCTCTAACACGCCTCAAAGACTTTTGAAGTTCGTTCTCAGAATAGTTAGATTTCCCTTTTTTACTCAGGTTTAACACAGTGCTGAGGAATAGTGTAATACCTGCAGCATGCTGACTCAGGCTGTGCAGAGATAAAAGACTAGCATAAAGACACACAGAACTCAGAGGACATCATGCACTGAGGAGATGTCATAAAGACTGAACCCTCCGAAAAGGAGCTTTGGTACATGATTTAATTACACTTATGTGTTGGTAAAGTGTAAATAACTAAACGTACACTACCGATCAAAAGTTTGGGGTCACTTACAAATTTCCATTGCACTCCATTATAGACAGAATACCAGCTGATATCAGTTAAATTGTTTTTTAACCACGGCAGCAGTTTACAGATTACATTATGTGCTTACATAATTGCAAAAGTGTTCTCCAATGTTTTTAAAATGATATCAGATTAGTATACAGAATGTGCCTTTGGAACATTGGATGAATGGTTACTTATATAAGGTAATGTAGACATTGTATTAAAGATTGCCCCCCCCCCCACTCAGATCAGCTGGTATTCTATCTATAATGGAGTGGTATGGAAATTTGTAAGTGACCCCGAACTGTTGACCGGTACTGCACACTCATATATAGAATTGGGCATCGAGAACCGATTCCTACTTGGAATTGTTTCAAAAATGATGATTCCATTAGAATAATTTCTTTATTGGAATTGTGTAGACTATTTGGTTTCAAATCTGCTCATCGCTTCCCAATTTAACATGCGCAACTTTTGGTTTCCGAAGCGGCCAGGTGCTTGTTGTGTTGCAGCCTTGGAGCTCAGTAAGCAACTCTAGTGTGGCTTCATTTTACGTTGGAAAAAGTCCTGTAAAACTGCAAACCCCCACTGAATCAAAATAAAACCTTCCTCTTATTTGTGAAAATAGGCATGTGATCCGTTTCAACTCCACCTCCTCAAAGAATCAGAATCAAGAAATTGAAAGAGATTAGAATCAGAATCGTTACAATCTTAACGATGCCCAACCCTACTCATACTCAATGCCTGATTGAGTCATTTGCCTTGATGAAAATAGACAGAAATTAAATGGAAACAGGGTTTATATAAAAGTTTATATAAAATGAATTTAAAATGCTTTACATGAAACATGATACACATTTAGGAATTAAGTCAAAAATAAATGAAAGACCATATGTGGTGTAAGTAAAAGTAATGTGATAAAAAAACTCAACTCCAAAAACAAAACCAACTAATTGACTCCGAATTGTTGTTAAACCGCTAAAGATAGACAGGAGTGGACCCCAACCACAATTATTTTCTCAACCTGACCCAGTAGTGTTACCCTGCACGTAGAAACATGATGCCAAAGGGACCTGACTAAGCATCTGAACGGGATGAGGGAATATTATATTTAATATATTATGTTTTCGCAGTATAAAAAATTAAAAATTTGATCAAACAAAACAGGATATGATTCAAAAGCAGGGATGGAAATAAATCTGTGTCTTTGTGTGCCCTCATTTCCCCCCAGGTGCTGGTCCATCATGGCCCCCAAACTGAGCGTGCTGCTGCTAATACTGTCCGTTGTCACGGTAACGGTTATGGCCCAGAGGCGACGGACGTCGTCGTCTTCGACAACCACTAACACTGACGAGTGGAACTACAGGGATGGCTGTGAGCACCCAGATCACTCTCTGTTTACCCCGGGTCATAGGTCAGGTTCAGGGCGCATCATGATGGTGTCAGAGCTAGAGGTGAAAGAAAAGCTGCCCGATGTGAGTCGAGTGCAGATTTGAGTCACTTTGCAACGAGTGAAGCTGGGAGTTGCGCATGTGTCAGTTTGCGACAAGTAAAAGAGAGACGTCTGTAATGTCAATACGGTAAAAATGGACCTACGAAGTTCATTCACCGCTAGCTACAAATTAGCATCAAACACAACAAAGGCTTCCAGTTGAATGGCGTTTTGAGCTAACGTTAGCAATCAATCAATCATAGATAGCCAAAACGTTTTTGAAATTACTTCTAGCGTAGCTACAAGCTAGCAATAAAACACAACAAAGTCACTTGAATTGCGTTTTAAGCTAACGTTAGCAATCATAGACAGCTAAAACATTTTCAAAATGATTCCTATCTTCTGTTATTGTTTGTAATGACAAAAGTTTATTATTTCATGTATTTCACAAATTTCAGAATGACAGTTATGTTGTAAACTGTTTACATCTGAGCATGCGCGACTCAAATCTGCACTTGACTTACACCGGGAAGTGACAGATGCTGTCGGTACACGACCCGTCCTGCGCAGATGATTTACAACAATGCACGATCTGTTCCACGTTTGCGCGCAAAAAAGTGGCTGAGAACTTTGTTCTTCACGTTGCCCTTAGGCAACATTTGGTTGACGGGCTGGTGGATCCTGCCTTTCAGACAAAGGTCACGCAAATGGCTGGAAATTTCGTTACAAGAGGTAAGTTAAGTTAGTTTGGGCATGTGATATAATAGTGGTAGTAACGTTATTCTGCTAACGTTAGCACTAGTGCTAGCTAATGTTTGTGGGACAAGAGACCTTTTTGCACATTTCCGTTTAAGATTAATGAAGTTTAGTCAGAGCTGAAGTGAAGTAATTGTGAGTGAGCTTTGTTGTGGCAGCCATTCTATTCACTGGAACAAACAGGGGATGTTAACATCGCTCTTTTCGGCACCTCCCATGTGTCGTTTAGGAAAGCGGTAGAACAATTCTTGATCAAAGACGCCATTGTCCACCAACAAAGGCAGCATGGAGTTAAAGTCCCAGACAATTAAAGGGAAGGCGATCGCTCAAGACATATGCCTACACCACAACTGAGTGACGAACGTGTAATGCTGTAATTGCCAAATCTAGTTAATGGCGAATTAAGTTTAGAGCATTCACATTTAAAGCATTTCAAATCATTTCCTTTCACGGAAACAGAAATGTCACTTTAGAGATCAGAAATTGGTGTGTTTATCAGTTGTAGCTGAGGATGGTAGCTAGGTAAAGCTGCACCTTGTTAAGTTCACTAGCAATGGAAAATGAAAGTTAAACTGTATTAGTACAGATTCCCATGTAAAAAGTATAATACTCTTTAACGTTACGTTCGTAGCAAAAACCATCTTTCTTGTTTGCTGTCTTTTAACAGGGACTAAGGACAGACGGAGGCGGTCACTGAGGATGGGAAAACCAGAAGGAAGAGGAGGAGGAGGAGGAGGAGGAGGAGAGGGAAAGCAAAAGACAAGCAGGGAGTCGGAGGCCATAGAGAGATGTTGAATAGATTATTTGCTATGTTAGAGATTTCCATTCAAAAAATAAATGCATTTAATTAACTGCTTTGTCTGTGTCTTTAAGTTTTCGGTGTGTATGTAGTAGAAACTGTTTTAGAATTATAATTGTATTACAAGTATATTCAATTCAATTTTATATAGCACTAAATCACAACAGTTTTCTCATTGCGCTATTCATGAAAGAGCAGGTCCAGACCCTGGTGTTATTTACAGAAACCCAACAGTTCCCACCAAGAGCAAGCACTAGGTGACAGGGGCAAGGAAAAAGTTCCTTTAAGAGGCAGAAATGTCGAGCAGAACCATTGCTCAGGGTGGGTGAGAGAGAGAGAGAGAGAGAGAGAGAGAGACACACACAGAAAGACAGACAGAAATACATACAGAGACATGGAGAATTGTAGCAGAGGTTGTCGAGCAGGAACATGGAGGCAGCAGGTGACTCCAACCACAGATCCAGACTCCACAGCTCCAGAGCCAGAAACACCTGCAGGAAGTGATAGGAGAGAGGAGAGGGGCGAGAGAGCACAAGACTCCGGGGGCGAGAGAGCACAAGAATCGGGAAATGGAAGAAGTCGAGTTAGTAACAGGCATCAATGGAATGAGGTTGCATGAAGAACAAAATATATAAGCATACTGTAACATGAAGGTGCGTTGTGTAACTTTTTGATGGTGTAGTTTCTTCATCATGGTCTTAACTGACAACTGTTTTAACACACTTATACCTACCTTTACTGTGTTAGTGGGTGTTTATCAATGGTGTTATTATGACTTTTTCATATGTTGGTTGTAGCCTTGTAGCTTGTGTGTTTACATTACTATTTAACCTATGGTAGCTCATTAGCTGGCAGCGTTTACTTTGTTGTAGGTGATCATTTTAGCATTTGTTTGAAAGCTAGAAGCTACTGGACAATGAGCTAATACATGTATGCAGTAAACTACAAACTAATGTAAACTGTTAACTTCTGTAAAATTAATGTAATGAAGATAAATTAATGCAATTCTCCTTACCGGTAAGTGTTATTACAACTGCAAAGTACAAATGTGAACTTCCTGGAGTTATTTAGTTTTTAACTATTGTCTATATTGTTGCTTATCAGTGTGGGTAGTGTTACACCTTCACACAGAATATTCTCCTCCTGCAAGCAGACTGATGCTGATTTACCTTCTCCATTTCAACAAATATATACAGCACAGTTCACAGTTTCACATGCATTTGTCCAGTGTTTTGAAATGCAGCGCTCTTACGCTGTTGACCCTGGCAACCGATATAGTAGGATATGCAGTTTTGGATAAGTGACAACAAGTCTTAATTTAAATATCTTAGATAAGTGTAGATAACATTTCGAGCACTTGTGAACTACATAAAAGTCTAGCCTACAAAAAACTAAAAGCTGCCAGTTGTGATGCATGGCTGTCAAGTTTTCCGACGCATCCTTGGTACCAACAGTGTAGGGAAACCGTCAGGCTACGGATCCCACATGCGCAGGACGGATCGTGCCGGCAGAATGGATCGTGTACCCACAGATGCCTTTTTGTTTTGAGTTGAAGCTTTATTGATCCCTTCAGACAGATGTGATGTGAGATAATAAGGTGGAGACCACAGCCATAGACGGTTTAGAACTGAGACACTTCAGTCAGGGTCATTTCCTGTATCTGTGCACACGGGTTTAGCCACTGCCATGCCTCTGTGGGAGACTAGAGGCAGGTCCGGAGCCAGAGTGGATTGATTCCAATGTTAGCAGCATCACTTTTTGATTTCCTAAGAAATTGTTTTTCGTAAACAGGAGGCAGCCTCGTATAGCCTACTGGGCATAAACAGGAAGCAGCATGTATACTCCGGATCTTCAACCGCATATCAACTAACTAAGTTTTAGCCTAACATCTCATTTGACTCAGGGCGATACAACTGAAATTCTCCATAAGATTTTTCATCAAATCATCTCTCATTATCAGTTCTCCTTAAATGACTCAGGAGACAGAAACTCTTCTATCTTTACACGCTTTTTACATTACATTATATGTTATTTTAGCTGAAGCTTTTCTCCAAAGCTACATACAATTGCTATATATCAAAGGTCGCACACCTCTGGAGCAACTAGGGGTTAAGTGTCCTGCTCAGGGACACATTGGTTGATGCATCACAGTGGGAATCATACCCAGGTATCAAACACCAAAGGCATGTGTGCGCCATCACCTCCCCCATTTTTTTTTTTTATAACAGAATACAGTGGTTTCTGACTTATGGAAAACTCTTTTGCCTTACTTTGTGTCACCAGATGTGTGTTGTGGTTGTGATTTGTTGTCTCAGCTGAGAAGGTGAACATGCGTGGCGTGGCCAACCTGACTCAGATCCTGGACAATTGGAGGTTCGACATCCTGAGCCAGATGAAAGGACTTCTGCAGAACGACCACCAGTCTCTCCTGCCTGACTACGCCAGGTATGGAGGGAGCGCAGAAGGAGGACGAGGTTATCAGTGGGATAGTCCCGCATTGCTAGAGTGGCTAGTCCACACAGTATTCTGGGAAGCGATGCCCTGGTTTATTGGCATTTCCTTAAACCAATCACAATCGTCTTGGGTGGCACTAAGCCCCAGACACTGGGGCTTAGTGCCGCTTATGACGCTGGCTTGTTTTGGAGGAACATTTGTGGATTCAAAGGTTGTTTTAGTCATGTAACAGAAAACTGAGATTGGACAGCCATGTCTAGCTAGGTGTCTGGATTTACCCTGCAGAGATCTGAGGAGCAGTTAACCATAGTCCTCAGAAATCCACCGGAGTTTAAAATTACAACACAAAGAAAGCGGAAGGTGATGGACATCCGATGTATCAGTGGAATGATAAAACAGCAGTTGACAATATAATCTCACCACAAGATCCATTTAGTAGCTGTTCTGGAACTTTCAATCATATCCCATCTTTATCAGAAGATGCACTTTTATCAGTTTTCATGGGATTGGAGATGGATTTCCTTTTTATGCCTGGGCATAAAAAGGAAATCCATCTCCAATCCCAATGCCTTGCCTGGGCGCCATGTTGCAGCTCACAGATTTGGGTCTTGGGTGTTTTCTGACTCTCTGCAGTTCAAAGGATCCGTTTCAGTGAAGATTGCAAAAAGGTTTCAATTTGACCTATGAGGATTTTAAAACAGTAGTACTAATACTGATTTGAGGGCTGTTTCTCAGACAGGTATTTTTGCATTGATGTGTTCTGCCTTTAATTCAATTCAATTTATTTATAGTATCAAATCATAATAACTTTAATACTGTGTATAATCAAAAATCATATCTGACTTTTGTTAGATACCTGCAACAGCTCAGTTAAGCAGTCTAAATGCAATACATAATGGAAAACAGTCAATTGATGGAAGAGATTTCCCATTACAGAATTGTAACTTATCACAGATTTATAATTTTAAAGTGTTTTAGATCAGAGTTCATGGAAGCACAGTCAGAAAATGACAAAACAGAAATGAGAGCAAATGAAAGAGAGAGAGGAAAAAGAAAAACTGCATGGAGAGGTCAAATAAAAAGAAAATAAGAAAGAGACATTCCCTGTTTATGTAACTGCTGGGCCATAATGATGTCTGGTCCTCTAAACTGTGGCCAGAGGCAGGAAACACCAGACTTCCTGGTGGAAAACTTGAGCCCGGTTTTCTTTCACACTGAATAACAGCTCATTTCTATTTTGACTTTTAAATTGCAGTTTCAGCTGCAGTTTCCTATGACGGCGTCAGCCACAGAGTGGACCCAACCAGCCTGAAGGATAAACCAAATTCCTGTGGAGACTCTTTTTCTTGTGTGGAATATTCTGCTCACTCAAAATCATACAGGAGAAGTGTACTCTCTAAATGTGACACACGTTACTGAACTAAACTCAGCTGTCTTCTTCGTCCCAACATCTCTTTTCTACGGTGGCCGACAGGGGCAAACGCCCTGCAACTTCAGAAAACAACTTAATTATTTGACAACACATGCGCAGCATTCAGCAAACGCGCTGCACATGCACACAACAAAACCAAATATTTAAACGAGAGGCAAATAAAAAAATGAACGAACAACAAAAACAAATGCAAAAAAATTGCATCCTGATTACACAACGTAAGTTCTCCAGGCCTCTAGGGGGAGCAGCTGAGTCGAACAGCTGATTTTTGACCCCACGGAACGAGATAGAGTGAGCAAAACGGCAAAGAGGAGGGCCAAATGTTAAAATGAATACTAACCATGTTATGTCGCCCTATCTTCACTTTTGGTCTCGTTTCCAAACAAACCTCTCATCTGCTCATTCTCTCGCTCTCATTCTGTGGGGTACAAAAATCCAGCTGTTCCACTCAGCTGCTCCAACTAGAGGCCTGGAGAACTCCTGTTGGGTAATCTGGATGCAGTGTTTTTTTGTTGCATTTGTTTTTGTTGTTCGTTCGTTTTTTATGTGTTGTGTGTGTATGCAGCCCGTTTGCTGAATGCTGCACATGTGTTGTCAAATTAATGAAGTTGTTTTTCTTTTTGCATCGCTTCTTTTTTCGGGGTTTGTGTACTTTTCTTTTTGCATCGTTTTTTATTTGCATTGCATTTATGTATTTGGTTGTGAGGTGTGTATTTGCATCGTGTTTATGTATTTGGTTGTGAGGTGTGTGTTTGCATCGCGTTTATGGATTTGGTTGTGTTGTGTGTATTTGCATCGCGTTTATGTATTTGGTTGTGTTGCGTGTATTTGCATTGCGTTTATATATTTGGTTGTGTTGTGTTGTGTGTATATGCATCGCGTTCATATATTTGGTTGTGTTGTGTGTATTTGCATCGCGTTTATGTATTTGGTTGTGTTGTGTGTATTTGCATCGCGTTTATGTATTTGGTTGTGTTGTGTGTGTTTGCATCGCGTTTATGTATTTGGTTGTGTTGTGTGTATATGCATTGCGTTTATATATTTGGTTGTGTTGTGTGTATATGCATTGCGTTTATATATTTGGTTGTGTTGTGTGTATATGCATTGCGTTTATATATTTGGTTGTGTTGTGTGTATATGCATTGCGTTTATATATTTGGTTGTGTTGTGTGTATATGCATTGCGTTTATATATTTGGTTGTGTTGTGTGTATATGCAGTGCATTCGCTGAATGCTGCATATGTGTTGTCACAGTAATGTTAGGCGCACATTAGTTGTTTTCTTAATTTGCTTGTGTTTTGTCTATTTGCAAGTGTTTTCTGAAGTTGCAGGGCGTTTGCCCCTGTAGGCCACCGTACTTTTCCACATTAATCCTCCTCCTCATACTTTCTCTTGATGTTTTGAACATTTAATCGATGCTGAAAACATTAACATTTACATTTGAACACCACTGAAATATTTCACTTTAACATTAATGTGGTTTGAAAAAAAGCGGAATTCAGAAAAGTTTGAATCTGAATTGGTAAACCCCCCACTAAATGAATGAATGAACAAAAATAAGGGTTTGTGTGAATGATGAGAATAAAACTTGAGGCGCTCTGGGACCAAACCAGACTACAGTCATAAAAGAAGGAATTACTACCAAACATAGTCTATACATCAAAGATTATTATTAAGGTGATTGCTCTGGTGCTGCCGGAAGATCTGCCGGATGTCCCTCATTTTCGGCCAGATGTCTGTTACCTTCCACTTTCTTTGTGTGTAGATTTCTGAGGACTATGGTTACCTGCTCCTCATATCTCTGCAGGGTGAATCCAGACTGCTAGCTAGACTATCTGTCCAATCGGAGTTTTCTGTTGCACGACTAAAACAACTTTTGAACGCGCACATGTTCCACCAAAACAAGTTCCTTCCCGAGGCCATTTTGCAGAGCATATTTTTCTCCTGTGTTGTGAGGACTAGCCAGAGCCTCCTCCGCAGCGCTGTGGAGGAAGGTCTGGCAATGCGAGACTATACCAAACCAGATGAACTAAGCGCCCTCTGTGTTCCTGTTTAGGATCCAGCCGCTGTCTGAGGCTTTAGATGACCTCTACAAGGAGTTCAACGCCCTCAAAGCTCACCTGGGCGACCTGACCGACAAGTTCTCCGCCATAGAAACCTTCATCGATGAGGTCAAGGCCGACCGCGCCAACAAACCAACGCTGGCCCGGCCCCTGGTCCAGCTCCGGCCCCGTCCCCAGACAGGCTGGGAGGAGGATGCTGAAGAAGAAGGCCTCTTCCTGAGGAGCCAATGATGTGCTTCTTCTATCCTGTTTATGCTAATCCTCCAATGATTTCATCACGTTGCATACAATTCTTGCCCAAGGCACTCCCAATACCAATATCTGAAATCAAAATATACAACACAGTACAATACTACACATCTAAAATATATATACATAAATAAATAAGCCTGTACACATCTTATATTACATTTAAAAGAGCTGCACTCGGTGTGTGGCTGCAAACCAGCAAGATCTTTTTCCAAATATTGTTTTGCTGTTATGTTTTTACCTTCCTGTGAGAGGTTGGTATAACTTCATATTGGTTTTAGAAATCTGCACACGTGCTGTGTCTGAAATCCCTTACTTGACTCATGCAGTCCTCCCTACAGTGAGTAACGTTATATTTTTGAAAGCATTTTGGATGCATCACATTGTGAGATTATTAGTAGAAAGTGGGTCGTGCTATGGACACATTGTCAAATTCAAATAACATGGCCAACGGTAAATAAAGTGGACTATGTAATAATAAAAGCTAGGGGTTTTGAACCCAGCTACTATATCCAGTTTCCTCATAAGTAATATATCTTTGTTAAAATTTAAGACCATTGATAAGAGCTGAGTTGGTTAGAAAGAACTTGTTCTGTTTGTTCTGCATGCTTTTTGGACAAACATGCTTGTGGTTTGGGTTTACTGCTAAATATTTCATATTGACCTATAAGCTCCAATAAACCATTTCTTGCATTTCTTCAGTGTTTCAGTACTGTTTCTTTGAACAGACAAATACTCTCTGGCAGATACAATTTATGGGGGACGATTCACTGCTAGACCTTCATCAGGCAAACAGTTTGTGACTATAAGAAACCATCTTAAAGATGGGAGTGGCTGTAAATCTGCAACTAATCACATTCTCTCTGTGAAGTAAAAAAGGCGTGAAAACATCAATTTATTACATTACAGCTTCTGTCTCAATCTCATTCGTTCGCTCTGAAATCATAAATGTTCCCCAAATGCTAAAACTACAGTACATGGGTAGGTTGCTATAAAAAAAACATCCTTAAAACCATAATGGCTAAACTGCATTCTCAAAAACATGTATTCTCAAATGTTGCATTTATATTTGTAGATAACCTGGAGGGAAGTAAAAAGGAAAAAACAGAAACCTTATTATACAATTATAACATGTATACATGGGATATATATGTGAAGTAAAAAGTGCATTACTTTTCATAGATTTAAGTACGAACAGTGAAGGAGAACTCTAGCGTGTGCTGCTTTGGAGGTCAGTCATTGGTGATTCAATGCTTGAAGAAGGGCATTTCGGGTAGCCATGATTGTAGTCTCTATTTTAGCTCGGAAGACTCAAAGATTACTTTCAGCTTCTTTATACCAAGATTTCCTTTCTCCTTTTTATTACTCAGATTGTTTGACCATTAAGTTAAAGTCTGGGAGTTTTATATATATACGTGATCTAGTGGTATTCACCTTGATGGTCAAGTGCAGTCTGATTGAGTTAAGTTTAGTGGACTTGTTTTTTTTACCCTGATGAGAAAACCTTTTGATAGAAGAATAAGAAGAACTCATAATTATAAAGATCTGTGGGTATTAAATATAATCTGTCAGACATGTCAATTCATGCACTGCCAAACCAAAAAAACTCAAATCATCCAAACTCTACTATATCTGGGTCTCAGAGCTGCGACCCAATTTGTATTACAGTAATCCATGCACTGTAACACACTGTGTGTAATCTGACGTTGCTCTCAATTCGGACTCACCACCCCGATGACTCAAATGTAGCCCACTGCGTCGCTTCACGTCACATTCCCCCGTGTGAAATGAAAAGTAACTAAGAATGCCTTGCACTGGCTTCTTCAACCAATTGTTATTAGTAATACACAAAAACACACAACAAAACAAAAGTTGAAAAAAATATCCAATAAATATCCAAGATGATTACAACTGACAATGAGACTTGCTGATTTAACTTTATGTAAATAAAGTCATTATTTAACATTGAAGTATTTATTTCACTTGTTCATTATTAGCTTAACAGTAAACAGATCATATCGCATTTCTCTTACACCACTCTACCAATACTGCAGTACTCCGATCTGATCCAATACTTCAGAAAGAAAGGAGAAATGTAATGCAAGCGGATCAGAAGTCAAAAGAGAATGCCGTTAAGTTTTGATTTTTTTGTTTTGTTCTCACTAAACGTTGTGATGTTTTTGTCCCTGTCTGCTGTGACGGATCCAAAACCAAACCATGAAGTCCAGATTCTCTCGGTCCATTGACGAGCTGACGGTACAGTAAATCATGTAATGAATACAACATGAAGGCAGGTGGCGCAAAGAAAGTAAAAAAAAAAACAACTCAAAAGCCAGGACTCACTTTCACGCCATAAATCATGTCACGCAGCGTTATTGGTTTGCCTCACTTGACCAGTTCATTCAGATTCAGCAGCTGCAGCTCTTCCACCGTCCTTCTACCCTTTCTGTGTCAAAGGGGAACTCGAATCAATAAACACTTTCATGCTTTCTGGTGTCATTGACACGCTGCAGTGGCGGCGATATGACTCGAGAAGAAGCACTTTGCTTTTGGAAAGCGTCCTGTCTGCTGTCTGATCATCCTGCTGAGAGGCCGGTGGGGATGGGCGCTGATAAAACTCATTTTCTTCTGGTTTTCATCCCGCACAAGCCATGAAAACACCTCGTCCTTCTCGTCTCCTTGTTCTCTGTGACACATTTACTGTAACGCCGTTGACCTCTGACCTCTGACCCTTCGTCCTCGTATGTCATAGCGTGTCCCTACACTACCAATCGGATGTGGCGATTGATTTTACAACGCATCACTTGAGGCTTTTTGAGGCGGAGGTCGGTGGGAGGTGTCACCTCCATCCGAGAAGCTCTTCTTAATTAAGCCACCAGTCTTAACGCCACCACTATCAGCTTTACCTTGACTCAGCCGCTGGAACGGGACAGTAAATGATGCTCTTAATAAACATGAACCACACAGTGCTGCTAAGACGTTTATGAACCCATGCTAAAGTTGACTAAAAAGAGGAATAAAAAATCATTTAATGCCTTCATTAAGAAAATGGGGAAACATACAACACATATTTATTGTCAATGAATGATGTATTGTAAATAAATAATGTTCTTCCTTAAAACACAGGGGGATAAGTATACACCCCCTGTGTTAAATTCCCATAGAAGCAGGCACATTTTTATTTTTAAAGGCCAGTTATTTCTGGATCAGGATACTATGCATCCTGATAAAGTTCCTTGACCTTTGGAATTAAAATACCCCCCACCCCCCACTCAGCACATACCCTTCACATCCTAGAGTGGGGAACTTTCCATAAGATCATCTCTCATCATCTGCAAATCAGACCAGCTAGGCTAACTGAAATAAAACCGTGCCATATCTAGGTATGGTGAAGTGTATGTGAAAATTAAAAAAAAAAAATGCCTCTATGGGAATTTGGGGGTGTATACTTATGCCCCTGTATTTTAAGGAAGAACTTTATTTCACAAGAAAAATGTTGTCTTTTCTTTTTCCTATTTTTCCAATTAAGTCATTAAGATTAATTTCAAAAGGATTTTTTTTATTCCTCTTTTTAGTCAACTTTAGCACAGATTCATAAACTTATGAGCAGCACTGTAAGTCCTTACACCACTGTAACGCCTTAAGGTTTAACCCTCACGGATAGTTCCAGAAAACCTTTTTTACAAGTGAAATGATTGATCAGTTCAATAATTTCATTAAATTGGGGTGTTTATTCAATTTTAAAAAAAAAAAGTGTCAAAATGATAACCTAATTGTTGAAAAAAAAAAGTTTAATTAAGATTTGTACCCAGAAAACCAAAATGTTGCATTGCCGGCAGGAAGGACAAACACAAGGGTTAAACCACGAAAGATATGTGGTCAAATGAGCCCCAGACCACCTCAACTGGTGGTTTAAAAGTGAATCAGATCCAATGTGTCTTGGTGGTCGTTACACTAGGATTTAGTGCTGTCCACTTGTGATCGATCGCACAAAACACATTTAAAACCACTAAACAGACACAGGAGCTTTGAGCGGTAATGTCTCTCAGCTGTCCGCTTGTGTTTGGTCAGCAACGCGCAATTAAACATGCGGTTAACAGGCCGTGTCCAGCACAGGGATAATGTCGAGGATGTGGTTAGCCTAGCTTAGCACAAAGACTGGAAGCGGGTGGAAGGGTTAGCCTCCTCCTCAAAAGTGTAAGAAGACAATGTTCCCTAGCTACCTAAACTTTCTAAGCTACAAGCCTAACGGTTCTCCTCTGAAGATGTCAAGCTAAACACAACATATATACTTTCAAAGTAATTTCTAAGACAGCTGGTCACTGTAGGTTTATCAAACAAACAGGAGGAAATAGTGCATTTGTTGGAGACTATTTTCAGCACTGGATAATCACATTTGGTGCTCCAGTGAGTATCAGGGCAGTGGGACGATGTATGTGGATTTACTCAAAGTAAACTACAGTGTGTGTGTGTTCATGTGATGAAGGAACGTGTAACCCAGGGCAACAGCGTGGCTCACTGATGTCTTTTTAACAACAATGGAGCTCTATGGCAAGACGAAGAAGGAAATATCAGTCTGTCAGACACCACACAATACTCCTGTTCAGTGTTGGATTTGTATTTTCATGGTATTTGTTTTGGTTGAGACTCAGTTTGATTCCTAAAAAAATTTAAGTTTGAGGAAACATATTTCTAACACTCAACATAACAGCTCCTGTGGTCATCATCTTCAGGCACAGGAAGTTCTTGTGGTCCAATGGTGAGCTGATGACGTACACAGTATTTGTATGACTGGCTGTAAAAACACAGCATGCTCTCAGTCTTACTTGTCGGCAGGAAGCGGGGAGATTGCATCGTTTCTCCCGGTGACGTGCCCTTGTGGAGCCGTTTGCATTTCTGTAATCAAGAACCGACCGCTTGGCGATAAAGTAAACAGACTTTTATAGATATTGCTTGATGGTGAGATTTTTTTCCTGAGGTATAACTTAACAGAAAAAAAGCACCAGGTGGAAGATTAAAGTGAACTTCCATAAACTGGAGCAGGGGTATATTGCACTGGAGGTCCATTTGTCAGCTGAGGTGCACGCTGTCTTTGATGGCATGTCTACGCAGACTTCTCTCTTTCTTTTTCTTTTTTTTTCAATGGAGTCTGAGTTTCTGAAAGTTCAATTTGAGCTGCGTCTAACATGAATACTAAAGTCAGCACTCGGATGAAAAAAGGGACAACTGCCACTTTGTCTTGTGTTTCTGCATCTTCATGGTGTCTTCGTGGACCTCTCTTGGACGATTCGTCACATATTTACTGTCGATCCTTCGTCCTGTGTGATTCCTACAGCGAGAGGTAGTTAGACAGTGTGAGAGACAGAGGATCGCACCACATTTAAATCAGAGTGTAGATCTGCAGTGCTCCCGCGGGAGGGATGTGACTAGTGGCCTCTAAGATCTTAATCTGAGTTGGGAAAACGCTTTACTGACACGAACTACTAGTCCACCATTTGAAGTCAAGTTCCATTATCTTTCTTGTGACACTGCCAAACCAAGAGCCTGGGTCTGTCCGAGATTTCTTCCTAAAACTGAGTTTTTCTTTACTGCTCTTGAGGTAATTACTAGAATCTTGGGGCTTTGAATTATACAGTGTGGTCTAGACCTACTCTATCTGGAAAGTGTCTCGAGACAACCTGTGTATGATTGGAACTATAAATAAATTTGAATTGAACTGAATTTACAAGTGGTTTGCAGAGTGGACCGTCCAACAACTCCCATGCTGACTGAAGGACGTCTCTGCTCTGCAAAATGCAACTGAAATTGGAGTGGTGGGGTTAATACCTAGATGTCTCAAAGACTGCTTTCATCTGAGTAATACACTCCACATCAACAAAGGAAACCCATCATCCATTTTCATCTCTTATCTGGGGACAGGTAAGGTGAGTAGCAGACTAAGCAAGGAATTAAAGAAAACTTAGAAATCTTAATGCATCAGTCTATCCTCTGCTATACAAAATCAGTGTGCTGCCAATCATATTGGCGATTTTAGACCCTAAATTTATCTCGACCCCCCCCCCCAACCAAAAATTATGACAAAAAATAACAAAATTTCTTTTTTAAATCAATTTTAGTGTCTGTTAGGGACAGAAGACAAACAATACAGGATAAAGGCTTGATATTGGTTTAATATCTGTGTGTCTGTCGCCGATGCTACGCACTGTAAACCAGTCAAAAGAAAGGGTTAACAGAAACGTAGTGTTGGCCAATCGGAGATGTGGTGCCAGACTCCCGCCTTGCTGAGTCTAACCGATCTGCAGAGGGAGAGCCGAGTGCGTGGGGGAAGTTGGTACATTGGTAGTCCCCAGAGAAGAAGTTGGTAATTTCATGGTGCAGATTAGAGCCCAAATTGAAATGTGAGCAACTACAATGGGCTGATTATTAGAACATTGTGTAAATTGGGCGTTAATAACTGTGACTCATCAAGTGTCAGGTTAGTTCCATCAAGTTTTAAAAGTGTCAAAAAACGTTAGCTGTTGTTGTTGTTCAGTAGCTCAGAGATTATAAGAACAAGAATCAGAATCAGAAATACTTTTATGATCCCCGAAGGGAAACTCTGTGTTACAGTTGCACAAACAGTAGAAATAAATAAAGAAATAAAGAAATATAGGAGTGTGGATGTTTACATAATTAAGGAATATTATGATACAGATTTCCATAATTAACCATAATTAAGGTGTGCAATGGTGAAAGTAATAATAATAACAATATAATAACAATAATAAATAATAATAATAAAAATAATAATAATAATAATAGTAGCAGTTGAATCGGCTAAGGAAATTAATGATTTATTAGCGGGGGGGGGGGGGGGGGGGGGGTCACGTATCCGTGTCACATTCCCATTAGGGGCTGAGCCCCCTTAATGGTCTGATCCTGAATTGCTCCTGCTATAATTAAGATATGGATCTGTGGATAACGTGAAAATGTTTCTTTACCATGG
>NW_022603214.1:0-32265 GCF_008692095.1 Etheostoma spectabile
ACTCACATCACGACTGGTTTAAATCAAATAAGCTTTAAATTATCAACTCACTTGTTTTATTTTTCCTTTTCCAAATTTGCATGCATTTTTAACGCTTCGTTTTTCAATGGACATGCCTCTTCATCCATTTCTATCAGTTAATCTGTACTTCCACAACATATACGTGGTAAATAAACAATAGGAAAGTTTAAATCAAAATAAATCTCACGCGTATCTGATTTTATTAGACAAATCTTAAAACTTTATAGTCTACCTAAAATTGTCTCTCAACATAATTTGAAAAGTAATAGCTTTTTTGTTACCTGGGGCCATGCAGCATTGCTGGGTTTCTCTGGTTCATCTCTTCTCCTCATGATCCTGGTCCCCAACCTGATCGGTCTTCTGAGAGACAGAGACAACACAGACATTAGCATCATCTGGCCCAGACTCAAACCGCAACGCGTACCAATCAAATGAAGCTGTCTCTACAGAGAGGCATTATCTGTTATCTGCTGAGACTGCAATTGATTTTTGTCTCTTGTTCTACTTACGCGTTAGGGATTTTTCTTGATTGCACTTTAGGCAGTTTTTAAACAAAATGCATGCTATCAAATGACTACAACAAACTGTTTGTGTATCAGAGAAAGCGGTCATTTCCCCTCACCTCCTCTTCATCACTATCATCCTTATTTGTCTTTGCCCTTTTCACCAAGCAGGTCCAGCTCAGGGACAAGCTGGGTGAGGCTGAGGCTGCTCTCCTCTGGGGAAGATCCACTGATGCATGTCTAACCTCTGAGACAAGACTGAGTGGGTCAGACACGCGGCTGCGCTGCTCCAAGGGAGCCATCTGAAACAGGTGAAGACAGAGGCACTCAAGTTAGGACACAAGTTCAACTAGCTTTTCGTTTCTCCATTTGATTGTTGGCCATTTCCAAAGACTACTGCTTCAGCGTTTATAAAAAAAATAAAAAGGTTGTAATATTTTTATTAGATAACAGATAGGAAACATGTGACCAAATTTAAATTTAAATCATCAAATCTGCTTAGACCAGCAAGTGGTTAACAAATGGTAACCAATTTGTCATGAACGATGGCGCTACTGCTTGAACACAGAAGCAACTACCAGTAGGCATTTAAAACACCCTTTTCTACATTTTGCCACTCAACATAAATTGCTGATGAAAAGATGCAACCTCAATTCTAGTGTTTTGACAAAGAAAAAATAAAATGTAGGTGTAAGTACTCACGGGAAGGGTGCCCTCTTTGTCAAGGGTCTTGCGTTGACGCATCGGGGGGGGATGGAGGAGGCATGACCGTTTCATCCAGGGTTGTCCTGCTGCCTCCATTGCAGAGGCGGCCAGCATACTGGGCCTCCATGATAGTTTGGTCTGTGGGGGTGGATAAGGAAGAATTAATAAAAAGTAAAAAGAAATACGAAAAAGTGAACATAGCCTTATTAAATAAGTGATGGAGTCTCAGTTAGATTTTCTGCCATCAGTCTCTTTCCGATCACACAACTCATGACATGTCTGCAGTGGGCTACGACCTCTTATCCCTTCTTGCACGACTTACCAATAACATCTCTGTGCTGACTCATGACCTCCTCTCTAGGCACCTCTGGGTTCTCCAGCTCTTTGAGGAACTCATCCAGACTGTCTGCTTCGCCACCCTTTCTCCTCTTCCTCAGCGTCTGGCACCAGGGGTGTCAAGCAGCGTGTGAACATCTGACACCAGAGATTTAGACTGTTAAACTCAAAGGGACATTTTACTAAAACAAATGACTAACTATATTCCAAGTCAGTAGTACAATAACAAAAAAACCTAAGAGGAGGATTGATGCTAGACAAAGGAAAAGGAGTTGGCTAAATTATGCATCTAGACGTTTTCCATTCAGTATTCTGGAGGGGTAATGTGTGGGTGTGAGAGGATAGGGAGGAGAAGAAAGACAAAACCAATAACTTCCTCCAGCTTGTGGCTTCATGTTTTCATTTTAAATCCCACAACCTGAACAGAATGTCAATGAAAGATATTATAAAATCTACTCTCTTCTCTTCCATTAAAAAGTGCCAGAGTCGACCTACTGGAGAATCGGACCACGGGGGTGGCTTGCTTATTATGGTTCCACAAGCGGTAATACTGCTTGTCAGTTATTTCTGTGTTCAAATAGTCAGGAGTGGACATGTGTACATATTTATCGACAGAGTGCATTGATATTTATAACCGCTTTTGTCACCTTGAGCAGCCTGGCATTCCAGAGGGGCTGTGCAGGCAGAGAGAAAAAGCTTCTCCACTCCTCCAGTCTCCTTCCACATCAAGTTAGTTCTTGTGGGAGGGGCGAGGGGCGAGGGTCAGGTGGTGACAATGTCCGAGTAGTCAGAAACTGGGCCCTGATGGTTCTTACTGTCCAGCTCCTTTACACTGCACACATCAGCTTCCTCTTACGCTTTGCCTTGGTCTCTTTCACTAGAAACGGTAAAGAAGAAAAAATGCTTCATGGCTGCTTCACTGTAATTTTCCACCATTAACAGGGTTTCTGCTCGATACATTTAGCAGCAGCGCGCCACTACCCCTTCAGCCGTTATGAAAAGTCATAAAGTCGTAATTACACGCTGCGGAGCCATCTGCTCTACTGAACTCAAGCAAACAGTCAATCGCTCTCGCTCTGCCATTTGATGGTGAGCAACTGGAATAATGACAGGATGCCATCACACACAGAGACATGGCAACCAAATAACAGTAGTGAGTAAGCAGTATCTCAGGCCGAGTGACAAACGGCAACGAAAGCCTCGACATTAAAACTGCACTCACACGGGCCCTGTGAAATATGACAGCTACAGTATATTGGAAAATAGCGTTATGGACACTGAATTTGATGAATTTAATGTTCATCAGACCCCACATGAGACAAGAAGCTAACGTTAGCAACGCTGCGGTCCCGCTGCAGGAGGCGTTGTATTCTCCCCATGCTGTACTAAGTTCCGGTTTAAAAACCACCATGAAAAAAAAAATAAGTTATGTTCCCTTGGCATTTTGTTTGTTGCTTAACGGTGTGTAAAATGAGTGGTGACGTTAAATCACATTATTTTGGCACAATGTTTAGTAATGGCAGTAGCAGTGGTCATAGTGAGTGAAAATGTGATGTGAAATGCACATTGCAAAGCGTGTTATGTATCTGGAATTGTTCATTAGCTGTGTGATCTCTGTAAAGCTGAACAGACTCGCAGTAGGAACATTAGGCTTATTCTGATCTTAAAAATCTTCTGTGAGAAAGGACGGATAGTGGGACAAAACATTATATTGTGGAATGTAATGTAAGACATATGACACTTTGAGAAAAAATGCAAATAAGCAACCTGTTGCTAAAAGGAACTACACACTTAGATTTTCACTTAGGTAATGTAAATGTTCATGTTGATCCACCAAGCATAAATACTACATTTTTGACATAGCTACCTTGGAATGGTATAGCAAAATCTCCCAATCGTCTCACAGTGTAGATTTATTGGCTAATCAGACAAGCTTAGTCATTATTATTCAATATGCAGAGCAATGTGTGTAGGCACTTTCCTATGATTTGGAAATGGTAAAGCATTTAGAGAATGGAGACTTTGAAAAGATGTCCTTCAAAAATGCTAAAAAGAAGAATTCATTCTTAGATTTTATACAACAGAAAGAATTTTTTTAAATAGTAATCTCGACAGAAAGGTAAGGAGGGCCTTACCAGTAATGTCAATGGGCTCCAGGGCAAAAGCCTCCTCCTCATTGTGAACCAGAGTGGTCTGTTCTGTCTGGTCAGCCATTGCTGGCAGTGGCTCTGCTGGGCCCGAGTCGGGGGCTGTCTGGACCCGCTACACACAAAAAACGTAATTGTAATTCCCCATAAACAGACAAGTAATAACACAACTTGACACAAGTCAACGTAAATTACTTAATAGAAACGTAGAACCACTATTGTAAATTAATGGAGACAATGCACCAGAAAAAAAAAAAAATTTCCTACATTATACATCAAGGTGAACAAACTTTACTTACGTGACTGGAGGTTGTCAAAGTCGTCCTCATCGTCGCCATGATCTGGAGGCATCATGACACTTTCTGTGATGGCTGGAGGGTCATCAAAAATACCTCCTCCATCTTCAGAGCTCAGTAGCTTATCAACTGGGAAATAAAATATAGGAAAAAATATTGCTGACTCACAAATATCTCAGAACATCTTCACAGTACCTCTATATAGCCAATGCTAAGATAAAAAAATAAACACACAGACAGAGCAGCTCACCCAGCATTCCCCCATCACTGTTGCCCATTGAACTGTCCCAAAGTCATCATACCATGTGGTTGGACTGTCTGGGAGATTGGCTGGGCCAGGCTCAGCCTCCAGCAACAGGTTAGAGGCTGTGGCACCGTGCATGATATCCTCCTCAAATGTGCTGGCATCACGCATCATCTCTCGGTCATCCATACCAAAGTCAGCTGAAGAGCACAGGGCAAGTCTTTGTTGAACCCAACATTTCTATTATTCGTACAATGAAATGACATCTCTAAATAATACTATTTAAAATATTCTTCAGTATGATACAATAATGTTGATTATAGTTAATCATTAAAGTTAATTTGACTCGCGAACAGTTAGTGCCCTTACATGACACAATAATAAAATTCATAATTTCTAAGAAGTAAAAAGTTGTGGATACATTTTTACTTCTTCATACCATATATTAACTTAATGTAGATATTGCAATAATATCATAATCTTACACTGAATCATTGTGAAAACAACATTTTCTAGATGTGTTGTTACTTTGGCCAGGTCATCATCAAAAAAGCAAATAGTACATTAATGATTTTGTCCATGTTGACATTAGTGGCTTCATGTACATTATTAAAAAACTTTGCTTTGTTTAGCTTTTCATATAGCTAGACATCTATACTCTAGGACAAGGCTGTAATGTTTAAATAACGACCATGAAGACTATTGCAATATGTTTAAAATTGCAATAATATTGTATTGTGACATAAGTATCGTAATGTTATTGTATCGTGAGGCCTCAGATGATTCCCACCACTATGGTGAAAGTGTAGACATTAGTGTAGTTTCCTACCAAAGTCATTGTCCTGCAGTAGGCTGAGGTTGCCAACATCTTCCCTCATGGTGATCTCTTCTACTCTGCTCTGGTTCAGGGTGAACTGTTGGGCCACATCTATGTCACTGTTTGGGGGAAGAAATAATAAATAAGGATGAGTACAACAGCTGGTGGGTGAATGACAAACTCAGATAAAATAAGAGGTCGAAATGAGAACAATACATGTAGTGAACTTACTCCAGATCAGGAAGAGGCTGGTCAAAGTCATGGAACTCCTCAGGTAAGGTGATGGCATTGTAGGCTGCTCTCTGTTTTCCTCAGGTAGATCCACCACACCTGAATATAGATACAAGCAGTAATGTCATAACAACCAAATGTTTTCAGCCACACAAAGACCAAGTTTGAGTCAGCTTTTGTTTGGGAAAACTGATCGGAAAATTCAATGTTATTGTCCTTACCTGGCCTAAAAGCCATTTTGATCTTGATGAAAGCTTCATTACAGTCAGCAAGGAGGTACTTGGCCTTCCTGTGGTAGATTCTCACCACCCCGAGGAGCAGGTGCCTGATGTACGCAATGCCATCTTCACCTAAGAGAAAAAAGGCACAGGGAAAATGCAACAAAAATATCTTGTTACATTTCTTGTAAAAACAAGACTAAACTGTAAAATCAGCATCAAAAAAACATTGTACATCAATGAGAGCAAAGACACTTTGTGAAAGCACTGCACTTTGTTTAAAATAACGCAAACACTTTAGTTAAACTGTGACAGCTGCAAGTATTACTCTGCTATAATAATGAATAAGAACTTATCCTTTATTAATCCCGCAAGGGAAATTACATTTTCACTCTGTTAAAATACACATTACACACAGGCCCAAGTTAACACACATGCTTAGTACTTTGTCTTGTTACCTTGGGTGAGATGATGCTCTCCACACTGCTCTCTAAGTTGCATTCAAAGACATGGGCCTTGGTCAGCTTCTTGTCCAATGGGCCGCTAGCCAGATCTTGGCCAGCGGCCCACGCTTGCTGAGGACAAAGTGGGCGTAGAACATTGCCCTGGTTCCCCTGGCTCACACAATCACACTGCTGTATGGTCCACCTGGAAAACATCATTGATACATAGTCATTATTCTAAAAAGGTCAAGACAAAAGAAAAAAGTACCAAAATGCAAGATACAGACAGACAGCACAGAATCATCCCTTAGGGAAGAGGTAAGCAATATTAAACTCAATATCTCTAAAAGTTAATGAAAAGGAATATGGGGAAGAAAATGTAACGTGACTGCTGCACAGACTCAAAGGTAGTAATGATAAACAGTTGAATATTTTCATTAAAGTTGTGAAAAATTCCAGACATCAATCTTAAGTGAGTCTCGTGCTAAAAATGCCAGGGGGGGGCAGTTATAAGCAATCATGCCGGTCCAACAAGTCAGAACAACCAGGCTGTCATCACATTATCTAGAACGTTAACTGGTTTCGAAAAATAATTTAGCGATATCCATCGAAAGTCAAGGATCTTTTCCATCTTCTTAGCAAGTTAGGCAACAACACTGCAAAGATGAGAAACGTTAAACCAATTCCCCCCGGAATGCGGATTGGTTTTAGCCAACGTTACATCACGTTGGGGATTTATAACGACTTTCCTCCGAATTATATGACATGGATGGGGGGGGGGGTCTGCTGTCTCTCTCAAACTTCCTAGAAGCACTTCTTTTGTTTTTTGCTATACTTACTTTGATTAACGTTTACGCTAACTGCGGCATATTGCAAGTAAAAAAAAAGCAAAAAAATAATAATTTTAATTAAAACAAGCGCTTCATTGAAGTTCCGCCTATTTCCCAGTCAGGGAGCCAAACACTGGAAATGCACATGTCTGCCTATGGTAACTGACACTTTCACGTATGTTACTCTACTTCAATTAATATGCATTGTTAAATGTTAAAAACCTAAGTGGTCAAAGGGGAAATGTGCGTGGTTAAGTAGGCACTTAATACGGTGTAATACGTTAAGAGCGCCAAGGGGTTGGTCATCGCCAGTAAATAGTCGGCGCCATCAAGTGGGATGAACAAACTTAGCCGCCAGCCTACTAACGTTACAGAAGCAGCAATGAAACCGATTTTTACCGATTTCAGTTCCTTGCAGTAAAAGTATAGCTTTAGTAAAACGTCGGACCAGAATACAATTCGTCCATGAAAAGAAAGTGAAGCGCACCGGAACGAGGCGCCCATCCAAACCTAGCTACTCATACTTGTTTCCCTCTATCAGCACAACTGTGTCGTTAGCTAGTGGCTAACGGCTCCTTGTACAGTGAAGGCCGCAGAAAGTCCACACAAACGTGCATCCTTATTTCGTCTCGTAGAACACACTAAACCACGACCAAATATTTGTGCTGCAAACACACTTACCGACAGTACCCCTTTTACAGTGAAATTCCAATAATTATGTTATTTCTCCCAGCGAATCCTCCCCTGTTGTACTCATTAAAACAGCCAAGATGGCGCCAGTCGCCTTCCTCCGCTCACCGCTGTCCTTTTAAAATCGGCAGGATGTTTACAGTCAAAAATGGCGGAGGAGGAGTCTGCAGATGCCCGCTGTGAGCACCGAGCAGAGATAGGGGGCGCTGTGGTACAGTGCTTTCCATGGGACAGGTTTGACTGATTATACATCAATAAATAAGATGAAAATAGTGTGTCTCCAAATACGCATGCAAATGATTATAAATCCAATGCATACGATAAGTGGACGAGGATGGATGGATGGATGGATGCATCTCTTAATATCAGTATTATTACATTGTTGTTGTCATATTTCCTTTAATTTTATTGTGGTTCACTTCCCACCCACTTCCTCATGGCTGCTGTATGCCTGGTATTGAATTTTTGTGGATATAATTATCTGCCTACTCTGTTCCCATCACCAACTGTCCCATCTGGCCCCTAATCTTTTAAAAACAACACATCCCATGTTGTAACACTAGTTATAACCATGGCCCACTGGGACTCACATCCGGTAAATCAACAGAGTGGCCGAAAACAAACTGTGGTCTCCAATTACACCTTTTTTACAGCAGACATTTTGACACACTTAAATGGAACAGAGCCAGCATCAAAGTTAATTAGGTATACCTGCACCTAATATCCTGTTATAAGTCAAATGTTTGCTTTGAGAAAGGCCTAGTGATGACCAATTTAGTTAATGTTTAAAGGGTGAATTAATCAAGGGAAAAGGTAAATAGGTTACACAACACGTACATTAAGAGAAAACCCTGAATGACCACAACCTACCAAACAAACTGAACAGAGTACTCAGTATGGAACTAGACATTCATGCCGACTACAAAAAAAAACTATTTCCAAACAGTGTATTAGATAGAGAGATGAGGAGCATGCCTGACAGAGAGACTGAATCATCTACAATCAAATTCCAAAATTGGTATGCAGTAAAGCGGATTTGCCTCATAGGCTACAGCATCTGCTGCAGTAGAACTGCTGCCAGTTGAGCATGTTTATGATTTACTAGCAGCAGGGCTCCATGACACTGTATGGGGATGGGATTGGTAGATAACTGAGGTAGTGCTCACAGATCATTTTATTAATGTTGAATTTAGTTGTTATTATCAGCATGGTTTGATAATTCTAACGTTTTAAGTCACATTAAAGTAGCCCATGCATAGCTGGATATCTGCAGAGACAGTACAGATGGAAAACAAGGTAAATTCACAAGGCACTCAAGCTGCGCTATGAGCATCGTAATCACAGGATGATAACACCGGCAATAAGTAGTTATCATGTTTACGTGAAGAAGTTATTCTCTAAATGTAATTCAATGTGTGCAAATATGCTCCAAAATCAATCAGATCATCGTTCGTTCACATTTAATCATTTCACAAACATGCTCATTGTGAGATGAATGAATTATTGATCTAGGCCAAATTGCTAAACATGATTTCGCAATTGAAAGCTAACAGACATAAGAAAGACAAGAAATTAATTTAAAATGTTGTTTAGTATAAAAGTGGATGAAGCTTTTTGATATGGCCGATTTATAGTGATATTATAGATATTATATGTTATAATTCTTGTGCGGCATATGCAGAAATGGGTATGTGCCACATTTGAACACAGAGCCATTTCTAGATGGTGACACCGTTTTGGGCTGCCATCTGCTAAACAAGATAATTTGATCCAGATAGCTAATGGCTGGCTGCTGTTATCATGTGACAGATACATCTAAACAGCCTTAGAGGGACCAACCACTTCTACACGTTCATGCTTTGCTGCTTTACATGAGCTAATATGTTAAAGGAAAAGGTGTGAGTCACAAAGCCTAATCATCTGATTGTCTCTACATACCAAGACATAAGTGTATTATTATCGGCACAGCTGTATGAAATAAAACATTGTGTGCTTTGGATTTGCTGAAGCATTCTTGTATGTACATACAAACCCACTCAGAGGAGATGTAAGATAACAGATTTGTATCTAGGAAAAAACTGATTGAAGAATTAGATTCCTCTAATCCTGTGAAATGAATTGTTTCTGGCTAATAGTGCCATAATGTGCCTAATCTTATACATATTCAATTAAATCGAAGGGATCCCCTTCTTTTGTTTTTTGGGGCATTTTTAGGCCTTTATCACAGGACAGCTGAAGACATGAAAGGGAGAGAGAGGGGGAATGACATGCAGCGAAGGGCTGGAGGTCGGAGTAGAACAAGTGACTGCTGCGTAGAGGAGTTTTATATATTTATTATATATATATATATAATATATAAACACTACCAGTCAAAAGTTTGGGGTCACTTAGAAATTTCCATTGCACTCCATTGTAGACAGAATACCAGTTGAGATCAGTTGCATGTTTTTTTAACCAGGGCAGCAGTTTTCAGTTTACATTATGTTCTGACATAATTGCAAAAGGGTTCGCCAATGTTTTTCCAGTTAGTTTTTTAAAATGATATCAGATTAGTAAACATAATGTGCCTTTGGATGATTGGAGGAATGATTGCTGATAATGGGTAATGTAGATATTGTATTAAAGATCAGCCACCCACTCAGATCAGCTGGTATTCTGTCTATAATGGAGAAGAATAAAAATCTGTAAGTGACCCCAAACTTTTGACCGGTAGTGTATGTACTGTATGTGATCTACCAATTGAGCTAACCCGGCCACTGAAGGGATCCCCTTCTACTGTCCTGTAACGTAGCTGCTTTTCTATGACATTCTGTTGTACTGTCACTGCAAGTTCTCATTACATATCTAATTCATTGGCGTGTATATTATTAGATATAATTAGTGATGCGGAAGAGGAATAAAGAGGAAGGCATTTGTCAAATTTGGCCTGGAGTCGCAGTATTTATTCCAGGAAGGGGCCTGGCTGCAAGCACGCTGACATCCATCTCAACCGCAGATACACATCTCATCAGGATTAAGAAACTGATTAGCATACCGTTCAATCATAGAAGCAGATTTTTGGCAGTGGCTAGACACCACTGGGGCAGTAAACTTTCACTTGTTTTTTTTTCCTCTCACTCCATGCAACAAAGCATCTACACATTCACAGAACATTCAGAGTGGATGTGGTCTCAGTGTAACTGTCCAAATGGTTTTTCTTTTGGTGTGTCACTAGATAATGTATGATGTGTACTAGGCACTGGTCCATATGCACAGCTTTTTGCTTTAAGAGTTTTGCGTCCGTGTGTTTGGGGGGTAGCAATCTCTCCTGTAGCTGTTGGTGCAGCGGAGTTGGCAGCTCTCATGCACCATGGGATCATCCTGGATAGATGCTGTTATTTATGCAGCGTGTCTAAACCGATCATCCTGACACAGATTTATGTAAACACAGCAGTTTCTTGGCACAGGATGAGGTTCACACACGCACAAGGAGGAAGCTAAAGGTATTATTTAGTTTGGCTCTCCCTCAGTGGACGCATAAACCCAACACGCAAAATATGGTTTGGGATGCCTGATGGGTTGCCAGCAGGCCAGAGAGGAAGAGGGAAGACAAAGTGAGTATGTATACTAGAGCAAAATGTAGGTTTGAACTATCTAATTGTAACATCTGAAGTTTGATTCAGTATTTGTTTGAAAGACATACACAGCAAAACGTTTTGAAAGGATGAAGGTAAATGGTCAGTAAAAGAACGCACAGGCAGTCATTTTATATCAAACATTTTATTTATCTTTTTTTTTTTAATAAACTTATTTTACAAAATTGTGATTTTTTTTCCCCCCCCCCCCCCCTCTATCTTTCCATTTTTAATCTCTATAAAATTAGGTCTTACGTTACGGAAGAGAGGGAAGGAAGCAGGGAGAGATTCAGCCGGAACACAATCCTGTCTGATAAATACTGTGTATGAGAGAAATATTTATTTGTTACATGTATTACTATACTTGTGACGACCAGGAGAAGGGGCCCTCTAACGGCCCCTTGAAAATGTAGTAATACAAGGCAGTACGTCAAAAAAAAAAAAAGTTCCTACAACAGAAAAGGCAGGAATGTCAGTATCAGATGTGTGGTGATAAGTCTCAGTAGCATTCCAGTGTTAAACAATATCATTTAGGGAGTCATTATGTGAATATTGATAAAGAAAAAAAAAAACCTATGAAATGAAAACAGGGACCTGTTTCTTGCACAAGGCAGATAAGAAAAAAAAACTAATAAGTGTATTTCTTCTGAAGGCACATCAATGTATAACCCCCTGCCATCTGAAACAATATAAAGGTTAAGAGAACGAGATAGAGAACATGTAATCTTAAATATTGCACCAAGTTCATTTCTGAAATGTGATTTTCTTTGACCGTATTCAGTTGTCTTGATAGCACTGTGTTTAGTACTTGGATTGTTTCTTTGCTCAGAAGCTGATAGAACATTCTCAGAGGTGAAAAATACCATGCAGCACCCCTTCTCTCACACATACACACTCTTTTCACCCCTTCCCCGCTCGCTTATACATTTTACTTTCTTATATAGAGATGACATGCTTTTAACGAATCAAAAAATAAACGAGAATGCATGGCATTCCTTGTGTCAGATGGAGAGAAAAAAAATACAAAAGCAAAAACATCCATGATCTATTGGCACATATTGTGGTGAAGGGTACAGAACGGTAAAGCCTTCCCGAAATGATATTTATCTTCCTCAGACATAAAGCTGAAGCTACCAAAGGAGGTGTCAGGCCCGGTGCGGTTTGATTTCTAACGAAAAGTGGCTGGCTTTACAGGGATACTTCATAGGCAGATAACCTTTAAACTCATGATGCACTGTGATTTAATAACACACATGCACATTCTAAATTCATCAAATTCTGTTAACATTTTCAGATAACTGATATGACATATCAAGGCAGAAAAATAAATGAAGCTGTGATTGTTAATGAAACCAAACATTTAGAAAGTGTTGAAGTAAATTAGCCTAGTGATCCATCTGGAAAAAAACAAAACAATTTCATGTTCCAGTGACACTTTCAAATGTACCCATTTACACTAAAGGACATCCAAGTCTCAGATTAAGAGGACTTGGCCTTGTGATTATGGCCAGAGCACATTGCCAATCTATATCTCGGAGATGAATGACAGTTTAAATCTTTGATTATCAGAGATACAAATAGCCATTCTGCACACATTGAGAGGCTTCTAATTACATGTATTTATGTTGAAGCAATACCATAAATGAGAGATAATTACTTCATAGCACATATCTCCATATGTTCCCCCTACGCCATTTAACAATATCACAAATGCTTGGGGAAAATTCTTGTCAATCTGGTCATATTTGTTCATAACAAGTAGGGAAAATACAGTATTCACTTTAGTATGACGCCAACTCTGACTCTGAAAGCATCAAGCACTATATGATGCTCTTAGATGAAAGCAGTGTTAGCCCATGCCAAGTGTTTGTCAGCTTACTGCCAAACTTGTCACTGGTTAAAAGGAATTTGGGTCCATGGCATAAAGACAATAACCATATTTAAATATCCTTTGCTAACCAAGCCTAAAAGATCCGTAGATTTCACAGCTGATCCTTAGCTTGACTACCTTAACCAAGGCAACTCTTGTGATCTTCTATTGTTCTTTGAGGCAGCATACAAGTGTCGATTGTAGCTTTTCATATAAGCCTTTACAAATGGGGAAAAAAGACACATGAACAAGACTTTTGCTAAAACGAAAATAGAGAATTCCATTAAACACTGTCTGGATGTCTATTCAGTTCCTGTGGATACCTATTACCGTATAGCACATTTAGTAACCTCTAGCTAGTTGTGTGACACTGTTGTAGTTTTACCAGCAACGTGTTCTGAATGGAACATGATTGTTTTGTTTGTCAACTGAATACAAATCATTTTCATTTCAGCAAGGAAACAATGTGAATGCTGGCCTGAAGAATTCACTACTAGATCCATTACCCCATCAACTATTAAGCAAATTATGAAGAAAAAAACACACACAAAAAAAAAAAACAAAGCAGCTAGATCAAGGTGCTCATTCTGCACCATGTCTTTTTCTCAGACTCCAAGATCCCAACGCCATTAGATAAACGTGAGGCACTGTGAATATCAGAACAACAATCAGAACTCAGTTCTGTGGTCGAGGGGTTGTCATTCCTCTCTTCACCCACCCTGCTGTTGGTTTTCAATTAAGACAATACAGATAGAGTAGTAGTGCTGGCCATTCATTCACTGTATATAAAAAATACCTACACACAATGCAAAATAGTGTTATCCTCTTCTTAGTCATAATTATCAATACTATTCTGTCATCAAAAACTTTCACGGACCTGTGCAGAGTGTACAGAGCAGGACAGACAGGTTGGAGTTGGGACTGGTTAGCCACTGTTGGGACACTGAAGCAGCAAGCTTTGATTTCCAACTCCAGGACTTTACCCACTTTGGTTTAAAGTGGAGCAGTTTGAAAGTCCTCAGGTGTCCTTCAGTTGGCGGTAGTCATATGTGTGTATGTATAGTGGGACCCGTGTGCTCAGCAATCCCCCAATACAGAAGAGAAGGGTAGACAGGACAAATGGACACAGAGGAGACCAATGAATGTGGTGTCCTCCGCATCTGTTCCAGTTTCTTTTCCTCCTCTCTTCCTGTACCCAATCCTTTTTGCTTCTCCATCAATCCGGCCATGCAATCATGAAAAGGCTCTGCGTTTCTCTATGTGTCCGCCCCCTCGCTCTGTCTTTGTTGTGTCCAGAGAGCGGGGGGCTTTGGAGGGTTATAGCCTCTCGATGTCCCTGTACTTCTTCCGAAGTATGGACACCTGGTCTTTGAACAGGACTGGGTCCAGCCTCATTTGAGAATGGACCAGGGGCATGGCGCCAAACCAGCTGGCAAACTTGTTCATGCAGGTCTGACGCTGGGCAAAATGGTCAGGGTCAGCCCAGCGAGACGCCCGGGAGCTCTGGGGATGGGGGGGGTGTGGGGTTAGGAGGAGGAGAGGGAAAGATACAGAAGACCAACAAAATAAATAATGCATCACAAATTATTTTGACCTTCCAGAGCCTATTATAATTATTCATCAGTCTCTTTTTTTATTGAAGGCCATATTACAAAAAAAAAAAAACGTTTTTATTTGAATTTACAAATGTGTGTCTAAAGGCCATCAGCCTCGCCAATGATCAGGGAGAGCATGGGTCTCTGTCTGTTCAATACTGAGCAACATTGGGAAAAATAAATTATAATCTGGGCTTTTATAATTCAAAAGGCATGTGTTGGCATGTTTAAAAAAAGAAGCCAGAGTTTTCAAAAACAAAAAAAAACACATTGCTAGATATCGCTACTAAATCAAGTTAAGTGTTTCCTCTTAACAGTAAGGACTGTCTTTCATGTTTTTTGAATAGCTTCTTCTTCAAGTCTAGGTGTTAAAATTGCAATCGAATTTGTGCATCCTGGTGTTTCACTTCAAGAGTGTGCTTGCAGTAATTTCCCCACAATCAGTAAAAGAAAGGCAATAAAAATGTACCTTCAAGTAGAGACATTTCCACTACTTTGGTTTTTTACTACACATATCAAGACCTCGCTAAACCTGATTATTCACACGTAACGATCACAGAAGAAAACTAAAACGTAGTGCAACCATTGCCTGCCCCCAGACAGTCGTGAAAGAAATGAGTAACTGAATTGTTTCTCTTTGAAATAGTGCCATCAATAATCCCTAACACATTGCATGTTCTACCTTCAGGCATAATATAAAATGAAGTAGTTATACAGGATGAATATTCTGCCCCACCTGTCCCATCATGGTCTCCTTGTATTGTTTCTTCTGGGTGACTTTGATGGGTGGTAGTTTAGACACAGAGGACACCAGAAAATTCATCAGAATATCCTCGCAGTTTGACATCTGGTCAACCATGGTCTTCAGACTGGCTGGAAGGTAGGTGGTGTACAAATAGTGGTAGTATCTAAGGGAGAACATAAAAGAGAGGGACTTGTCTTAGCACTGAACTAAATGGTAACAGAACTGCAGTGAAGAGGAGTGAAATACAATAAAGTAGCAGCGAGGAGCGTGTCAGTACTTGTGATAGATGGCTGCCCCGGTCAGCACCATGGAATATTCGTTGGTCCATTTGGAAGTGTAGCCCCAACGCTCCTTGTTGCTGTCCCAGAAGTGACTGCGGGCTGGGTAACCAACAATGCGGTCTGGGAAACTCTGCCACACTGTGAAGGCAAAGTCCACCTGGACCGAGATCAAAGAGAAACAAAGACAGAAAGACATGAGGCCAAGAAACAAGCGACACATCCACTGTGTCAAAACCATAAATAATAATGACTATTAAAAAGAAGGTCTGTACTCTTGATTCAAATTTAGTTTAGTAGTCTGACCTCTGTGGTGGAGAGCACAGTGTCCTCATCCAGACTGAGTACAGCGTCAGTGGGGATGGTGTCGTAGGGCAGGAAACGACTGCTTATCACCTGGCATGATTTGCAAAACAGACAGACAAGCAAAATGTCATTGGTTAGTAAAAGAGAGTAAATAGTTATGCATCTCAACAACAATAATAGGTGTATAAACCATCCCATATGTGCACAAACGAGGTACATCTGGCTGACAAGCAATGCTACCAGTGTCTTAATGTCAGTTTGTGCTACAGAGTTCTTTCATCTTGCTGCATTAACAGCAGATTAAATTCAAATTACACAAGCTGACATGAGACTAGTGACAGCAGAAACACAGCATTTCACTGAAACCACAGACAAAAATCAACATGTAGCAGAGTGTGCTTTCCTCCCCCTGCCTTTTGGCATGCATCTAGGCAAATAACTAACTGGATAACAAGTGCCTATAAAGTGGTTCACAAATAATGAAATATGTACATGTTGTTTTTCAAAACCTAGTGTTAAGGGCTTCTATCCCTGACAGCACCGGCCTTGTTAGCCACATCACCATTCAACCTACAGAGCCAAGGCTAAATAAACACAATGAAAAGGGATTGTAGATTTAATGAAACCAATACAGGATTGCAACCCCCGGCACATCCCTGACATATTAAATACTTCTGCAGTATTTCAGAAACTAGCACAGTATCAGAGTGCTGATTGGCGAACCTTTTCTACCGCTGATTGGCAGTGACACATCCTTACAGCAGCTTTTGTAACTGTGCTTAAATTCACGTCCTTTTTTGCCATTGGTCCACTTAGAGATGGGCTGGAAACAGCAGAATATGCTGTGCACTTTGAGCACTTTACCTACTTTGTGAGGAACTTTAGGGTGCGTGCAGTTTTACATTGACACCTTGAATAAAAACCCACTGAAGGATTCTAGTGCTGAATGTCAAATGGCTACAATAACATTACCTAATGAGAGAACTAACGCCGTGGTTCTTTACCTTGCTTTCGCTTTCTATAACAATGACAGGGACTGAGGTGACAGGCCAGCGGTGCTTTGCAGGAAGAGGCTTGTCACAGTTCCACACAACTATCACCTGGAAAAAAGGGAAAAAAGGTCAAGCTTAGCCATCTTTAGCCATATGTTCATATTCATCTGCATACCTATGTATGTACACCAAACAAGAAACATGTTGAAGTGCTCATATTATGCTCATTTTCAGGTCCATAATTGTATTTAGAGGTTATATCAGAATAGTTTTACATGGTTTAATTTTCAAAAAACACTATATTTCTTGTTGTACTACACATTGCTGCAGCTCCTCTTTTCACTCTGTGTGTTGAGCTGTGTGTTGTTTTAGCTACAGAGTGAGACATCTCACTTCTGTTCCATCTTGCACATGTGCAGTAGCTAGGTAAGGACTACAAGCCAGTCAGAAGCAGAGCATGAGGGCGTGCCATGCTAGCAGCTAGGCGAGCATTATAACATGTTACAAAATGACGCACGTTCGTCACACAAGTGCAGGCTGGACTACAATAGAGCTGTCTGGAGCGGTTTGTGAACAGTGTTTTCTGTTGGAGATGGTAAGTCCCTTAGGGGGGGGATTTTGGGCTTTTTCACTTTGTAAACCTATAATGTGCACAAAAAGATATATAACAATAAAAGGCAGGGAAAAAAACAAAAGCATAATATGAGCACTTTAAAATACAGGCTTATTGATGTTTGACAAGGAATGCCTGACTTATCAATATATGTACAATATTATATGCACATGTCTTGTTTTAATTTAAACTTCCTCATTCTACTGCAGATCTATTTTCAGAACTGTCCCACCACCTACAGTTAACATGACAGCGACAAACCGTATCACTGTAGACGTTAAAAGAAAATGTGCTGACACCTTCATGCAAGCCATGCAGTTTTAAATCCAGAAAAAAACCCTCAACTCCCATGTTTGATGCATTTGCAAAATGCCACTATAATGGGTAACATTTTTACTGTACACATGAAAACCACTGCTCCGAAACACAGAGTAGTTAAAAACCCATAAACCCATCACGGTCACCATTAATACCGCAAACAGCTTTTTATATTAAACTTACTGAGAAATTACAGTTCATTTTGTATTATTTTGATGTTTGACAGCAGAACAGCTGTGCGTTAAATTGTTCCACAGGTTTACTTTATTTCCCACAGTGTGCATTAGTATAGTATAATTGTATCTGTAGAGAGATGAGTGTCAGGCTGGATCTATTGTGGCAGGAAGGTTTGATTAATATTTGAACAGCCTCCCTTCATCTTCAGCATGAATAAAATACTGAGGTGTAAAAAGAGTTTTAAGCAAACACTAGTAATGTGATAAACCTGAGAAATGACACTGACATAGAGAAAAAACCGCAGCTTTGACCACAAACACTGTGTTCGAAACTCTCAGTTTAATCCGTTAAACATTTTCCTAATCGGATATATTAGCTCCACAATAGTTCTATGGAGTGTCCACTCACCTCGCATCAGCATCAAGTAGTAACCACTGCGGATCAGGTCATATAATATTTAATATATTGTAATGTGTTGGGTGTTGAATTACCTGAGCACAGTACTGGGATTTGGCCACAACAACAAGCAGCTTCATGACTGGCTGGGACTGGGAGACCAGTGGGCTCACCACATGAACGATCGCTGTAAACTTGGTGTATGGCTTAACACCTGAAAACAGCCGGGACACATCAAAGGTAAGAAAAAGAAAAGAAGCACTCCAAATCTGTCAGGTAAAATTTCCTTTTTCATGCATGAGAGTACTACCTGTTTCACAGCTTTGAGTGTCTCTTAGTTTACACTTGTTTACTTCAAGCTGTGTTTACTTGGCATAGAGTGCAACTGAACGGATCTAATTAGGCTTGAAAAGGACAAGGTTCCCGGTAACCAAATTCCAATGTCAACAACAAGCCCCATATCGGCCCAATTAACCAAGTACAAAATGTAACATGACAGGTCTAATAGGTGAGCTTCTCTGTGACAAATCATGAATTAATAAAAGATACACAGCATAACTTGTGGCAATGTCACCGGTTCATGTGTTAGTTTACGAGTATTCAACAGCTGCCACGCACCAGCTGTTCCTGTGTTGTGTGTCGTAAATGAAAATCAGTCTATCAAACCGTAGGGAGTGCCATTAATGGGGTTCTTAACACATAGCATGTGCATGAATAATTAACTGACCCAGCGTAGCATAGTAGAAGGGGAAGTCTCCCAGGTATGTAGAGTACTGAGGCAGGGTGAAAAGGCCTCCAGGCAGACTGTTCCACATGAGGTTACTCCTCGACGTGTGCTGGAGCACCCGGTCCTGGATCATCTGCACAAACAGAGGAGCGGAGGAGATCCACATTTATGTTCTCTGCAAAGTTGTCAATTGATTGCAATTGGTAAATATCAATACTTCTTGTTCCAGTGTGAGCCACAGGGCCGAGATCCAGTATTTCTACAACTGTGTGAACGGCAGTAAGATGTCAGCAGGAAATTAGCTTTGAGCAAAGATCCTCCATGTTTATTAACTTCAAATGAAACAATAACTATGTCAGTCTTATATGCTGTTTAGAAATTGTGGGCAGACACAGATCATCTGGCACTTCTCAAGTCACTTCAAATAAACAAAGAAAACGGCAGACTACAAATGAGTGGTTTTTCATTATGCTGTCATGGTTTTTTTTCATAGACAAATATAAATTCCAGAATATAATTAAACAGCAACATCCTTTCAGCTGTTCCATCATCCTAAACCAAATTTACAAGTATATTGTTTTTTTTTTGGTTTCTTTAGCCCGACATCAATGTGCCATTATGCTTTACGGGCTCACAGCTTCAACTGTTTCCCGCTCTACCAAAGCTCTAAGAAGACGCTTACAAAGGGAGAGGATACCTTAATAAAATATGAAGCATTCTCAGGAGCTGTAGGGCAGATACAGAGCAAAGTAAACCCTGTTTACTTCTTGTAGGGATTGTGGTAATAAACAGATTATTTAGGTGCAACTTTACTTTGTTGAATGTAAAATATGTAAAATCCCTTGCTAATGGAAGCTCACTTATGGATTACATCTGAAGCCAAAATGCTGACCTCTTACCGGCCTTGTACGATGGCATGTGTTGGAACAGGGTTAAGATACTGAGAGTGTAAACAGATCGAAGATCAGCTTCTTCGGATTGTAACATTACCCTGACAGAGAAATCCCATCCCTGCCTTCTGGTGCCCTGACTTCCTTCCTCTTGGGACGAGGCCTCTGTAACACTACCTGTGGTGTAAACTGCCGGCAGCAATAAGGCTGACATGTAATACCACTGAAAAATCGGCAGTACCTTTGCTAAAATTAAGATTTAAACAAAACATGATACATTTATCTTCACTACATTCTGGTTGACTACAAGGTCCGTTGTTGATAGTGGCTGGTGAATTATGGGATGCACAGAAGACTTGCAGCGAAACATCCGTCCTTACACACAGCTAGCCTTACACATCCTCTCTGTTTCTCTGTCTCGCTCCTCTATCCATTTTCATTCCTCCCTGCTCTCATCTTTACTTGTTTGTAATTTAGAGCCCAAGAGCAGTAAAAGATAGCCCGCTACTCACTAGGAAGAACACAGATAAATGGAGTCTGACAGGAACAAACTGCTGACATGACTGATAGCAAAACCACAGCAAGAAACAGCCTCAGAAACATGACAGCAGTGTTTAACAATATATATCATCCCTCTTGGTTTCCAACAGAGATGGGAAAAGTACTCACTTTCCGTACTTAAGTAGAAGTACAGATACTTGTGTTAAAAAATACTCTGGTAAAAGTCAAAGTACTGATTAAACTTCTTTACTCAAGTAAAAGTAACAAAGTACAGGCTTGGAAATTTACTTAAAGTATAAAAGTAAAAGTAGCCTTAGAATGACAACAATATTTTTTGCAAAGCTACCTGGAGCACACAAATGTTACTAGAGAGACGCTGAGGAACTTCAGTGGACATGGAGGGTACGTCTTTATATGGCAATGGCTACATTTTAAATGGCTGTCTGCCAATAGGTCTAAAACATAACATATATGATTATATTATGACAGACACTGGGACTCCAGGTTAATAAGATTCTGACTCATTAGCAAGATATGAATTCAGTTGTTATCTGTAAGAATTCACAGATCCAGTTTCTATTTTTAATCTCCCCCCTAACATGTAAATGAATCTACATGTATGTGCGTGTGCTCAAATATGGCTTCTGGAAAGAAATAAAGGATTAATATGAATAAACAAACTGACATTAATGAGGAAGTTCCCCAGCACATTGGCCAGGAGTCTTTCTTGATGCCTACTGTTTACATCTCTTCAGATAAGGTCGAGGATGATGGGAATGTATTGCTGCTTGTCTGCCCTTTTTTCTTCATTTTCAATCATGTTGCCATCCATACTACCATGTGCTAACGTTAGCGCCATCCATACTACCATGTGCTAACGTTAGCGCCATCCATACTACCATGTGCTAACGTTAGCGCCATCCATACTACTATGTGCTAACGTTAGCGCCATCAAGCCTCAATGATTTGCTGTGAATGAATGCAGAATGCTGAATCTGTTGAGTTGTCTTAGTCGTGCGTCAAATGCAACGTACAGTAGATATATTCCCATCCATTTAGATTGAATATGGTATTGATGACATAAACAATAATAACAAAAACTCCAGTGAAATGATGTGAAAGTTGAGGACTGGATTAGGACTGGAAAGCTGATTCTGGTGTCCAACTTGGCCCCAGGTGTATCTGTTAAAACAGACGGAGACAACTTCTCTCTAGCTAAGGTTCCATCCACTTGTCAATTGAATTACAGAATCTGAAGTTTGGTAAAAAAAATAAAATAAAAAAAAAAACTCATGCGAATAGAGCTGGTAACGTGTAACCCAGCTAACAGGTGAAGAGCACACCAGAACCACGAGCTAACTTACTTTAAATGTGCAAGAACTATAGACCAGTAACAGGCTTAAGTGAACTGACAACATGAGTTATACGACTTACAGTTCTCAAAGACTCACACACACAATCTCAGCTGGTTATCCTCCGGACAGCTTGTCTCTTTTTCTTTTCTCTCACTTTTTTCTCCGTGTGGCGCGCGCACCCGCTCGCGGTGTGTGACGCGTGTCCGCGCTATTCTCCGAAAAGACGACCACTTGTACAAAACTAAAGTAACGAGCCAATTTTGTAAAATGTAAGGAGTAGAAAGTACCGATATTTGTGTTAAAATGTAAGGAGTAGAAGTAAAAAGTCGCCACAAAAATAAGTAGTAAAGTAAAGTAAAAATATCAGAAAAATCTACTTGAGTACAGTAACGAAGTATTTGTACTCCGTTACTTCCCATCTCTGGTTTCCAATCTACTGTAGTCCACAGCAGTTTCATTGTGGTTATTGTGTCTGCAACTACAAAGTCTCCACTTGTCAGTACAAAGTCAATAACTGGGATGAACAGAATTTAGTGACATAAAAAATGATGTGGAAAAAAATCATCACCATGACAATGAATGGATTACGTTATATTTGAATTTGTATGCTTGTGTGCAAGCATGCATAGTTGTTTTCTCACCGCTGAAAAATAGCAGAATCACACCACCAACATCTTATATTTCCAAATTACTGGATGCAAAACAAACAAAACAGTATTGTGTAAAAATACTGATATACAAGCTAGTAACACTTTAAACGTTTTTTAGTATTGTATGTACCTCCAGTGTGGTCAGCACTATCTTCTCCACAGAGTTGAAATAAGCCTCCCATAGGAACTGGGTCTGGTGTCTAAGGGACAGGATCTTATCCTGGTGGATGGAGCGCACTGTTGAGGGGATCTGGGAAATTAATAAATACACGTTACTCCAGACAAAACAAGAAAAAAAACCTTTAGTCTTGTAGAATTACACTGGGTATTGTCATTTTAACCCACAACATGCTTTGTTTGCAGAACAAGTGCACGCTCTGCCTCAGCGGTCATTTACACTTACATTTGTTATTCAGTGTGCCGATGTGCTGCATAAGCAGCAATCGGCACAATGATTATTATTGCCCATACTTATTATTATTATTTCTTATTCTTAATCTTCCGCCAAATTTCGTCCCGCTACTAGTCCCGGAGCGTTGCCAACACGCGCACCACATTACACCGACATGTGGGTATTGATTGGGAATGGTGTGCTATGTAGTTTCAACCAGATTTGCCGCGTGGTTTTACCGAAATCGGCAAAAATACGGCAAAAATCTCTCATTGACTTGAATGGGAAATGTTCGGGAAATCTCTCAACATCGCTCAAAACGCCCCCTCTTTGGGACCATGCTGCGTCGCCATACTTTAACGTAGAAACATGATTAAAAGTTTAAACCGAAGACAAGACTTTGGCGTTTATTGGGCTGAATGGGCGTTCAGATATAAAGCACGGTTTCTCCCAAATCCCAGTTTACGTATCGTCCCGTTTTCAGACCGGCTCAGATTTTCCAATGTGTGTGTATGTGGTGGAATGTTCAGAGCTAGAGTGGACGACAGAGTGGGGAGCTGCGGTACGGATCTCTGGAAGTTTCCCAAACAAATGTCTCTCTCTCCTCCAGTTTTAACTTTTCAGACTTCATTATTGGTCAAAATGTAGGAAATCTTGTTCTGGTCGCAGACATGTAACTATGGAGTCTATCGGACTTAAATTGTTGGCTGTGATCTACCAACTGTCGACAGAAATTATGAAAAAAACATCAGCTGGGGACGATTCATAGATTTTTTTCTCCAAACAAATTGCTCTCTCTCCTCCAGTTTTAAATCTTTATCCATCATAGTTGGTGAGAATGTAGGGAATCTTGTGCCGATCGCAGACATGTAACTATGGAGTCTATCGGAGTAATACTTTTCGCGCTAGGCTCACCAACTGCAGATAGACAACATTGGAAAAAAAATCTGGCTCCCTCTGACGAAATCGCCATAGCAACAGGTTTTGATACTGAGAGGACAGAGGGAGGGGCTGCAGGACGATGTTTTGTTCCCGAACAAATGTCTCTCTCTCCTCCAATTTTAACTCTTCAGACATCATTTTTGGTGGAAATGTAGGAAATCTTGTTCCGATCCCAGACCTGTATCTATGGAGTCTATCAGACTTAACGTGTTCAAGCTAGGGGAACCAACTGCCAATACAACACATGGAAAACGGTTCAGACACACACACCCCTATCATGACACTGTTCCCTGGCGGCCATGTTGACCAACTGCCTCCTAACTTACATTTCCAATGTGTGTGTGTGTGGATGGGCCCCAATAGCAGGCACACTGATAAAATTTCTGCGGAATTTTCTAGTTCAGCTTATAGTAGCTTTAGGAGACAGTGGTCTCTGTTATGTGCTGGGTGGTAACAATGCAAACTGGAATAAAAATTAAAGAATACCTGCATACTGCCATTGGGTTGCTAATTCTTGTTTATAGATCAAGATAAAATCCTTCTGGTGGTCACAAACATTGTTATCCTGAAGAACATTGTGAATGCAACAGCAATGCACAGATATTCTTTCTTTCTTTCTTTCTTTCAGCAGTGTTGACTACAGTTTAGAATACCTTTAAGTTTCTACCGGAGGAGCAGATGTACCTACCTGTAACAGCAGCCTTTCATCCCCAATCACGGCGGCCGTATTCCAGTCAATGATTTCTGAGAAGGGCAGCTCCCAGCCATTACTTAGCATCACTGGCACACAAGCTGCCTGTAAGAGTAATACACATCATCATCATCATCATTATCATCCAGAGACACACACACACACACACACACACACACACACACACACACACACACACACACACACTAGGTAATAAGATCAATTGTCTTAAAAACTGCTTTGTAGACCCTGCGATGCTCACAACAGATTAAAATGCAGACATATATCAACTAGAAATAAAACATTAATAAATTCATGTATTAAATCAGTGATGTGGATAAGATGGGATAAGAGCATCATCTGTTTGCCAGTGTCACGTCCCGTGTCACGTTAGTCTTGAAATATTTATATTCAAAGGGAACAACCAGACATCACCCTTGTGGTATACTCTAGGTTGTATTGCAATGAGCAATGATAAAAAAGACAGACTGGAGATAAGAAAAACTGAAGCATATTACTAAATGGCTTATGATCTGCAAACCCATGTTATTGCTGTACAGGGTTCATTTCCCAAGCAATCAAATCAGGCATTTTAACCAATAGAGGCAACATATCTTCCAACATCTTTTCATTAAGTACAGAACTGCTGCAGTACCTCGATGACTAACTCTCAAAGTGACTAGGCAGTGTGGCTTCATAAAAACGATCTTTATGTTCAGTGGAAAGGAAGATATTTAAAAACTTACTTAAACATTAAACCCGTGTCTGAGATTAATGCAATTGCATTGTAGTGTGTAACCATGTTTGTAAATGTCCATGTGAATCCAATCACTCGTTTGTGGGTGTGTGCAAAACGTAAGTGCATGTTTGCGCTGCCATGGCGCCCTGCCTGCAGTGACCGGCACTATAATCTGTTAAGCGGGGAACTATTCACCCCCTGGCCATGGTCACTCACTACACGTGCACGTCCAGTCACTAACGCTCCGGCCTCAGAGTGCTGCAGTGCTCGTGTAATCTCCTCGGTGTCATTAGCAAAGACAGCAATCTGCTGAAACGCTGCCATTCTTTCCCTACCTATCTGCTCTCACAGACTAATCAACTAGAGCCTCCTGTAGCACAATCCTCTCAAAACACACACACACACACACACACACACACACACACACACACACACACACACACACACACACACACACACACACACACACACACACACACACACACACACACACACACACACACACACACACACACACACACACACACACACCTTTGAACTCCCTACATTTTGCAAACACACATGCACAACATGTGACTGTCCTGCTTGTTATGGCATCTGCGATGCACAACCTGATCCTGCCAGATTGCGCTCTACATCATCTGCCAAATCAGTCAATCCCTCCCCTCCATCCAAGCACTAGTTCAATCTCAGCTCTCCACTACTGCAATGCTTCCTATCTTACCTGTTAGAATACTCAATGTAACTAATACAGCACCCACATTCTCATGCGTCCGCCTGCCCTACTACTGTGCTCCTGCATACTGCATGCGGCTGTGAATGAAAAGACACACTACACCAATACCTCAAGGCCGTGGTCCAGCCCTACTCTCTAGCCAACATCTGCATGGTTACCTCAACTGCAGCTGCACGGCTTTCTCTTCCTGTGTCGACCTGGTCATCAGTCCACTGTCTAACTTTGCCTCACTCCTGGCTCCCCAGTGGTGCAATTAACTCCCCATTCCAGCCTATTCGCTCAAAAATCTCTCTCTTCTTCTTTTTCTCCACTGTTTCCCCAGAACTACACAACTTATAGTACTTGGCACTAAACATAACTCACACAAAAGAAAGTAACACCATGACTTTGGTTGCTTTTGATTTTCTAACGACAAAATAATGACTTTATCCAATGTTGCACAATGTAAGTCACTGCACTGGAGAAAGAAAAAATCTAATCTAAAAATCTAATTGTACACAGAGGCATCTCCAAATCGTTCTCTCTCTCTCTCTATCACACACACACACACACACACACACACACACACACACACACACACACACCACACACACACACACACACACACACACACACACACACACACCTATATACATATGCTTTTCACTGGTGTTAACAATCATTGCCTAAATAAATTTGTCTCAAAATGTCCTGCAACTTCGATGATAGATGTCAAATTCAACACACCAGTGATTTATGATACTTGTTCTGATCATAAATAGCAGATACTCATTTGTGGTATGGTCGTTTACTGTTTTGTGTTGACATCTTGCTTACTGGATCATTCACCTACATTAGCCTGCATTGAGATGAACTCACTAATAAAGCAGATTTTGTTTTAAAGCATTAAAGAATGTTCATTTAAATAAACCCATTCTTAGACTAGAACTATGGTCTTAGACTAAATCACTAAAGAAGCTTCAACATCTCTGCACACTAGTGCTTTGAGTTTGTGAAAAGCACTATATAAATTCAATTTATTATTATTATTATTATTATTATTATTATTATTATTATTATTATTATTATTATTATTATTAATATCATCTCAAGTGAGCAGGCCGAAAAAGGATTGGTTATACTCCACAAGGAATGGGTACACAGACAGCAGCGGACCCCACAGGTGCATATTAAGTCTGTTCACACTATCCACGTGGAGAAAGTGTTCCACACATACAGAGTAGATCACTATGCTACCAGTAAGTAGGGAAATGGCTGCCCAGGCATGTCCGTGCAGTCACAAAAACGGACATCCGCACAAAGCCTACGCGCACACCACCCTATGACAACATATGTCATGCGAACCCTCGTGCACAGTAAAATTTTGGCTTAAGTGTAATGTTAGAGGAGAGGATGACTCAAGGAGGTGCATGAAGAAACTCAAAAAGGAAAACAATCGAGAGAGAGAAAATATGACAGACCCAGCAGTGAAGACACTGAGTCAGAGGCAGCTGTGGCAACACTGGCTGCACATTAACAAAGTGACGTGGGTGAGAGAGCTACTGGAAGTAACTCAGTACATCACTCTTTCCATTCTCCCCACACTATTAATGGCTTTATTGTTTGGTGACCCCAACTTCAGGTCAGAGCAGCTTGTGTTTGGTCATTGTGTTTAGTCGCCAACCCAAATTGCCAAAAAGTACCTTACTGATATAGACACTTCAAAATAAAGTCCATCAAAACTAAAGAACTTTAAGCATAAGGATCTATGTGGGTCAGACTTTGATTCGGGTCCAAATCTTGCAGCAAATTCTTCAAAATGTTTGAGACAGACTCAGTACACACACAGTCACACATTGCCAGGATAAGCCTGACAAGCTTTGCACCTCCCCTGCTGCTATCTGTGTGTTAAAATTCCTTTGCTACGGGCAAAAAGACGAGAACAACGTCAAACTAGCAACCTAGTGTTACACCCTGAAAATGGAAAGTTTTGATTAAAAAATTTGGATTGTGGAATTAGGCTGGGCTGCTTGTGTATTTCAGTGAACAACTTCCATAAAGCCTTCCATAGAATACGGCATTTACTATATACCTGGGACATTTCGGGACACATTGGTGGGATTGCCATGGACGAAGAGCACACGCTGATGTATCCAGTTAATTCAAATCACATGATTACAATATTACAATAACTTCATTTCTTATTGTATATGGTGTGCGAATATTCCACCAAAACAAAATTTTGCAGAGCAGAGCCACCGTCGACCAAGACGATTGCTTTTGTCTTAAAGAAAGGTAAACAACCCAAGCATTTGTGTCTCCTATCCTAGCATGCATCTGTGGTGTAAATGGACCTTACGCCACAGCGCTGTGGAGAGAAGTCTGGCAATGCGAGACTAGTTCATACCAAGCAACAGGAAAGATGGGATAGAGAGAGTAGCAGATACATTGTAAGCATCTTCTGAGTCACCATAATGCACCTACTGTGATTCTGATTTACCAACAGCTGAGCCTGGCAGTGATGAGTCGCATCTGTGTGTCACTGACCTGCAAAGCCTCTAAAAAGCGAAAAGAACCCAGCCGTCGTCCTCGAGTACCAGACAGAACGTCGAGTTGTACAGCATCTCTCTGTAGTCATACCTGTAGGATGATAGCAAAGATGGGAAGACATTGCAACTAAGAAATTGTACTCAAATATACAGTATACTAGCAGTGTCCTTCCACCAGTGCATTAGTTACTCAGGCCCACGTTTCCTGAAACTGTCTCAGTGCAGCAGCAGAGCACAGAACAGAAAAGGTACCTCTTTTTAACAATGGAATACCTGGAAAACACAAGTACTTTCAGGAAAAATCCCATACTTTGATCTTGACTACTCTCTCTTCCCTTCTCCCCACCCAATCTTAAACCCCTTGCCCTCTCACCTGCTCATCTCAACATCTATCCCCCCATCCAATCTAAGCCTCAGTCAGCACTTGCTTGGATTAAGGAGCTGCTTGGAATTCCTTCAGTCAATATTACATGTGTGAATGTGAGAGTGTGAAAGAGTGTGCATTTCTATGTTGCCTGGTTGTCCTACATTGGACCGGGTTTCATTAGATTGAACTGAAACTGAAAGTGAAAGTGTGCACATATTATTTATTAGGGTATTCATGCAAATGTGGCTTGTATTTCAAACAATGCGTGACCACATTTGCACAAAAATGCAAATATGGATGTAAAGGTGAGTGATAATTTGTGTACGCATAGTGTGTGCGCGCCTGGGGCTATTTTCCTACACTCTCCTTTATTGGATCTAGGTTTATTATGGTTAGGCTGTGTCTCTAAGTGTACTGCTTCATGGCAGTGAACACCAATTTAGATGTAGTTCCCCCTTAGTACACTATAAGTACTTTCCATGTTATGCCATTGTGCATCAATCTGAAACACATTTTAAGTAACATGTACACATTCAAGTAAAATGTATCCCAAAAAATTGTCGGACATTATATACTTGTCTGTTTTTTCAATGATCCAAGTCATTTATGTAGCAATGAAGAGAAGGTCCCTCTTAACCCCAATATCTTAGGGAGTACTGCAGACAAACAAGCCACAGCGATGTAAATATATGATATAGAGGAATATACATAAAGACATAAGACACAATTGATTCCCGTTCATAATTTCTGGGCCATCTTCCAATTAATTTAACCATGGTTGAAAAGCATGCATGAACTATAGAGCTGTCTTTACTGTACTTCCATGTTCCATATTGAAAGTAGAAGTATTTTATTCATCTGCTAACAAGTGGTTCCATCTATACCTCCTTTCATTCAGCAGAGGCCACAGGATGCCAAGCCAGCTGGAAATCAAGTTCTCAATAGCTTTTACATAAATAGCAGTTATGCATTATTATTATTATTATTATTATTATTATTATTATTATTATTATTATATGCATGAATTAAAACAAACACAAAGTCTGGTTCTCTTGTTCTTCTACATTATACAGTATGGCGGTCACAAATGAAAAAATGTAAAATATCAAATGCAGTTTTTGTTTAATTAACGGTGGTGTTCTATTTGGATAAACCCACTTTAGATACCGTTTACAACAATCAGCCGCTACAGTGACTTTAGAGATTAACAGCCATAAAAAGCATAACAGCTAAAGTTAAGCTTGCTGCCATCTTTAGTAATACAATGTAATGTACACAGCGATCCATTATCCACAATGCACATATCCGTAGGTTAAAATAAAAAAAGACTAAAGGCTAAGTAACATCACAGATGCTGCTCTGGTCTGTGCATCCATTATGAAACAACGATTTGATTAACCAGTCTGACTCCATCAAAGATACGACAAACTATCATTAAGGCTGACAAACAAATAATCCAGCCAGAGGCACGTAATAAATGACCGTTTTTCAAGCCTGTAAAAACAAAAGTATAGGTCCATATCTGGGCCTGGCTGGGTGTAAATCTCCCATCCATCCCTGACAGTGCAAACTCAGAAGAGAGCAGATGTTTCTCTCCCTGCATACCTCCATTCTTCTTTACTCTTCCAGATGGCTGCCTGTGGGGAGGAGCAGTCTCTCAGTATGCTACCACATGTCAGTGGAAATGTTAAGGATGAGTGTTAAAAAATATCTTCAACATGAACCCAACTCCTGTCTTTGTGTGCATTTTCTGTTTTATTTTTTCCCCAGATTTGAAAAGTGCACATGCACGTAGGTGTTCAACAGATCGGTCTCACTGGAAAGGAATCAGAATAGATATCAATAGATGTCAGTGGAGTTAGTCACAGCAACATCCGCTCGACATGATAAGAGGTAAATCCTGCCGAGTCCCATATTTCCCATAACATGCAGATGGCTGCTGGCGAGCAGTCTCACAGTAGCAGATTGGTCATCCCTAAATAATCACATCATTGAGCTTGAATATTATTTTTTGCCACCTCCCTATAACAATATAGTGCAAAATACTGCAATAAACTTACTTTATTAAAATTATTATTAAAACTACAGGACTAATATGGAGTAACTACTGTCCAACAAGCTTTAAAAAATCCACTATAGCATCATTATTGCCATGAAAAAAAGGGTATTTACGCACATTATCATGAATAAATAAATGTATCATCTCAATCTCACCTCAAGAAATTTAGATCATTCAAACAGCAACAATGTATCCTACTGTACAGCTGTGCACTACAGCAGCTTCAGCCCTAGAGAGTGTAAGTAGTGGACACATTCACTAAGGATTTAACCTCAAATAACTGTTCAAACAGAGTGACCACACTGTTGACATGTCCTGACCATGAAATTACTCTTGGTTAGAAACTACCATATTTTAGAAATGATGGCTCTTTTATGCGACTCTTTTATTTTTATGTGCTCTGTTATTTACGCTTTATGCAAACGCTGTATGTGTTTGTAAGTGCAAGAGTGAGGGAGAAAGACACATCAAGACAAGTGAAAAAATAACTCTAATGTCCTCTGTGTTTTAGAGGGGTAACAGCTTTTAGGAGTCTATTTTCCAGTGACATAAGAAAGTCATTCTCATACCGTGTTGACTGGAGACAGTGACTGGAAGAAGAGGGTATCGTTCAGGAAAGGCAAGACCCCAAAACGTATTCCAACAACAATATTATCAATTGTTACTGCTCACAGACTTGTCCAAAATATCTCTATAGCAAGCAAGAGAAACTCTTTCCATGCACCCTCCGCAAGTCACTCTCAGTTGGAACACATATCAAAGAGGAGATACATATTTAAGGGTAAGTCTATTAGAGGGGCTACGCATGACATTACTCATAGAATTGGAGATATTTCTATGACATTTTAGCATTGTGGCATAATGCCTTTGTCATGAACATTATGCTTCCTCAATGCTTAGATATGGCCATGATGAAAACATGGAGGATGACTCACTGTGACTTGTTTGCTATAAATTGCAACATTAGTTTCAACTGACATGGTGGTATATGGTGAGAACCACATTCTCATTTAAAAGCAAATCTACAGGAAAGGTTTGAGTGAGTAATACTAAGTGTACTGTTGTGTGCATCATCCCGTCAACACCACAAATCAGATCAATAATAAAAAGTCTATTTTGGTATTCAATTTTCTAGATCTCTCATTGAAAAAAAGAGAAAAGACCCAACAGTAAAATGTAAACCATCACCTTTTTTTTGATGCTGTGTGAGCTACTGTTATATGATTTTTATGTACCGTAAACCTATTCATCTCATGGATATATTAAATGGCACTCATTAATGCTGCTGGAAAGGGACAATATGA
>NW_022603215.1:0-27294 GCF_008692095.1 Etheostoma spectabile
AAAACAAGCTCTCTCAATCCTCCATTGCTCATTACAAATTAATTTGCTGGAAGAATACAGTAGCTCATAAAATTCACATCATGAGTTAAGTGTGCGCTCTAAACCCCCCTAAGCTCTGTTAATTAGAATCTGCCATCAGCTGCAATATTAAATAATACTGAGATATTGTATCTGTTTATCTTTGAAATGCATTATATGAAGCAATACGTGCCGTATTTATTAAAACATTTAACACTTTTAAAATCTGAATAATAAAACCTGTGGTAAGGTATACTGTAATATCTAAGTCTTGGTTATGTACCCATGTGACCAGCAGTATTGCAGCATCCATGCACAGGTATGTTACAGACACAATAACGCAACACCTACTCATACCTAGTCTCATTTTGCCAGACCTTCCACCACCGCACTGCAAGGGAAGGTCCTGCTAGTCCACAGCCTTCCAGATGGGAGAAAAAACATGCCCATCTCACATCTGCACTTGACTCATCGGGTAGTGATACCACATGTAGTAAATGTTAAAACAGAACTTTAGTTGGTCAACAAAAACTACTTAGGGCTAGTAAAACTCAGGGATTGGCTTAAATGGGTCTTTTTTTCCTGAGGTTTACAGGACTACGTTTGAGTACCCTGGATCCATGTAAGATAGAGTACTAATGCTGGCTAGACCTACTATAATGTAGGATAAACAACAACAACATAAACAAAGTCAAATCTAGTATGATCAGTCCAAAGTTAGCAAGCTAGGCTAATGAGCTTTCATTTCCCAAGTTGAAGCTGTAAGCTAGTTAGCTTGAGACTAGACGCTGTTTCAACAATTTTTCAAAAAACATCTCTTGTTGTTGAAAATTGAAAAATATGTACATAGTTGCATTATCCTTGTATTGATACTTCCAAACGTGACGATTTCAGAAACACTTTGTAATTATTTCAATGATTTAGACATTAAAATATGGTCATCATTTCTGCAAGACTTTTTTTCTTGTGTATTTCCTCTAGGTCCAGCTTTAAACCATATCTCCTCTCTGCAATTCTGTGTTTTCTCTTGTCATTGAACCTATCCTGGCAAAGTTGTTTTTTCATCTAAGTTACATGACCTGGCCACCACTGTGCACAAGTATTGGCACAACCGTACATAGCTGGCCAAGGAGGCGCCTGTTGTAAAAATACACGAGTAGAAACTCTGTTGCTCTGTCTACTGCTCCTTCTCGAGGCATCACGTCATGCATTCCTTCTCTTTACACTCATTTTCCAGCATTTTTTGCTGCTGAAGCTTTGCCCCCCTGAACACGACTTATAAAAGACATCCAGTGTCAGCCAATTATTTTGGACTTTGATGGTCATAAATCAAGGCTGACCAATAAATTGAAGACAGCCAAGTATAATGTTCGTGTGACTCCAACTGGATTGTAATGAAGCCAGATGGCTGGGAGAGTGCCACTGAACAGAACTGGATCCTATCACTAAATAGCTGTGTGTGTTTTCCCCTCGTGCACAAATTACGGCATCACCTCATTCAACGGCAAAATCAAATCAAGCTGTGATATGCGAAGGGCATCTCTCCATCTCATTATTAAATAAATCCTCTGGCAGCCTTGGACGTGTGAGCCTTGTTCAAATTGTTGATACTACCACAATGGGTACTTTTGTAGCTGCTTTTATTTAGAAGCAATTTCAAAGCCATGCAATGTGATCTCAAGCTGTTTGGAGATGAAACAGGCTCTGGGAGTGATACCTCATAGGGGCCCTCTGGACACTTATTGAGTAGAACTGACATGTTTAGATCTGGGAGAGTGGAGAGACAGAGCGGGAGGGCAGAAGGCAGACGAAGAGTCAGGTAGACATCAAGATCTCATAAAAAGCACAATAGGCAGAGATGGACATTGAAAAGAAAAGGACAGGAATGACAGATATGAATAGACACATGTATGTGGGCAGACAGTGATAAAGTTTTTTGGAAGCATTCTGAGGCTGACTTACTGAGCTCTATATTTTCCAGACACACAATGTTGACCTTCGTTCGTCTGATGTGACTTCCATTGTAGAGCGAAGAAACAGAACTCTCCAAGAACCTGTCTGTCTTTCTCATTCAGAGATAAGACAGGTTCCCCTTTAACAAATAATAGTTTCTCTGCTGTTCTTTCTCCATCGTTCAAAATGTACAAGGGCAGGTTATAATATTTTTGCTCTTCTATGCTCTAGTTCAAAGAGAATATGACAAAAATAACAGGTCTGTGTGGATTTGCAGTATATGAAAGAGTTTTAAATATGGTATTCATGAATTTCAGAGGTCAGGGAGGCTTGGCCAAGCTAAACAAGATTCCCCACTTCATGGGGCTAGACTACTTCATCAGCCGTTAATGAAACAACGCAAGGGTTGAAAGATCAGAGAATGATTCATGAAAGCAGCGAACAGCCTGACCTGTTATGCTTTCTGCATTATGCTATCTGAAAAGGAAATATTTCTGAACTGGCACCTGATAAAAGGATGCTTTCAGTGATATTTTGGTTTGGCGTTTGAAATTGAAGGTCATTGACATGTGTCTCTGAAAGATCTAGGAGTGGGGAACTCTTGCAAGTTGGCAACATAGTTGGTCAGCTGTGAATCAAGCCAGCAAAGACATCTATAAATTATGCAGTCACCGAATAGCGGTGCTGCCGTAGGCAGCTTTCTTTCCTTCTCCATCTCACTTTGTACTTTCTTCCTTCAGGGAACTGATTAGTGAATATACAACTGATTGGTTGGACCCTGAACTTTTCCCCATGTGAATTATAAACCAATCAGTCGGTCCAATTTAAAATCAATGTACTGTATGAGACCACAGTATCTATTAGTTAGAGACAAAATGTTTACTGCAGTCTTGGGAGATGTGCAAGTCTTCAAATTGCTCTTATTAAATCATAGGATGCTGATCCTTACTAAATTAAATTGTTGTGCTGTCCAAACACAGCACAACTAAAAAATTGAAAGTGACGTAATGCAGATGTTGGCCAAATACAGAGAAAGAGGCTGAATAATGCAAATATAACCTGGTGTGCAGCATTGTCTAATTAGTTTGAGTCTTGAATAACCTTTTCTTCATCTTGCAGAACCATCTCCATGATATTGAATGGCTATGCAACACATGGTCATGAGCCATGCCAGGCATGTTCTCTGCCACAATACACACATCATCTGTTACACACTCCAGGAATTGTCGAGGTACGCAACAGCAGGCGTCAAGCTGCAGACAAGTCATACATCTTCAATGTTTTGCTTGGACGAAGTGGAAGGGTCTATGCTGGTATTTGTGCGTGTGTGTGTGTGTGTGTGTGCGTGGATCGTGTGTGCGTGCGTTTGTTCGTTCTTCCAGCATCTGAATGTGTGTATGAGTGTCCCTGTGTACATAGATGTCTGTGTGTGTCTGCCAACAGTCCTCCCTGTGCCCCAAACAAAAGAGCCCATTGGCTCATGTAGAAAAACGAGGACTTTAAGAGGCGAGGACCTGGATCTTATCATTCTAGTGGTTTAACACTAGCCAGACCACCGCTTGCTAACTCCAGGCAGCAAATTAGGAGCTGGGAGCTGCCGACTGGGCTTGTGACAGGGACGTGATGGAGTGCAGGCAGGCTGGGCTGCTTCACAGCTCGCATGGACCATGATAGGAGAGGAATGCTCCCCATTTATAGCCAGAATAACTAGCAAAGGAATGGAAGCTCATGTTGGTGCCTTTTAGAGATTCTATGCATGTACACAGTCTGAACACTGGGATACTTAATTAATATAGGATACTCATGTGCCATCTGTTGCATTAGCATGGATGAGAGACTGTATGGAAACCTGGACAAAATAATAAACATAACATACACACATGATGAAACTGCACACAATGCTTTGTACAAACTCAGATGGGTTTCAATGACAGAAACAGAAAATTAATTGAATTTTAAGCTCAGCTGTAAATAGTGTATATATATATATATATATATATATCTATATATATATATATATATACATATATATGTGTGTTGTGTGTAGATAGATTTTATTTTACATTACTTTTACATTTTACATTGATTGTTTTCCTCAAATTCAAAAAAAATATTACAAAAGCATGTCAGCAATAACATAATATAACTGTTAAACACAAGTTATAGTTTTTAAAAGATAAGACATTGACAACCAGTATAGTGTAAGGACCCCTTTTTCCAATTGTCTGTGGTTATGGTCTTGACAGCTCCTCAAGGTACCAGCCATCATTGAGTCTGTGTTTTCATTATGTTGAGGGAACATTGTACATTGTTTTTAAGGTTGTGAATAAAGGCTGCCGCTGAAGAATCAAGCTCCAGGCTTCAGACTCTGTGGCCTTGGGAATAAAGTCCACAGCTGTATACACCCTGTCTGGGGGTCAAACCATGAGACCCCAAATACTTATATACATTATAGCATAGTGCATGTACAGAGACACAATACCCCTTCTTTACCTTCAGTGTTTCTGACTCTAGGTTTCTGCCATGACAATCTGACCACTCGCTGACTCCTATTTCCCCTTTAAAGTTATTTTCCTTCTCTTGCCTCTTTTTTCACCTTCTCATGATCTGTCTCTCTTGGTTTTCCCTCCACTTGCACATATAGCATTGAAGACATTGCATGTACTGTACTAAAAAAAGACATTTCGACATGTGTCATTTGAAAGACCTCCTTCCCTAGTCTGTAAACACCCCGGCTAGACTGAGGACTTTGGCAAGTTGCCACCTTCTTTTTTCCAAAGGCTAGTTTTGAGTTTGAAAGAATTACGTCATGGCAATACTTTCTTTTTAGCCCTCCTAAGCTTTATGAATGACTTGTGTTTTGATTTGATTTTCCATTCAATGTTCTAATATTTATATAATATTCCACTTTGCTTTTAATCATTGCTATTTGAAACTATTTCTATACTCTTTTAAGTATACAACCTGAATAAGCACCACTGAAAATATGTACAGTCCTTGAGAAAAAAAATTAGATGTTAACTGCATGCATGCAAAAAATAATAAAAATGCTCATGGGATCTTTCACACTCACAAAATGTTTGCACGATCATCAGTGTCCCTGAAATTCACCCATAAAATGCGTTATGCTGTTTTAGTTTTATTATTATTATTAAGCTTGTTTGTCAAATAAGTCAGATGTATCCAAATAGTCTTGCATTGCCAGACCTTCCTCCACAGCACTGTGAGGGAGGTCTGGCTAGACCACACAGCATCCCAGGATTGATAAAAACATGCTCTGATTTATTGGATTTCTTTAAAACCATCAAAATCGTCTTATGCTGTGCTAAGCACCGGAGGAGCACGGTGCTGGTGCAAATATCCACGGTAATGAACTTCCGTTACATTCAAGCCATCGCCAAATGAGCTGATACAAAATGTATTGTGGTGGAACATGTTGTACGTTGTTGTGGTGGTTGTTTTAGTTGTGCAACAGAAAACATATTTCAACAGATGATTTGCCCTGCAGAGATCTGAGGAGTAGTTAACCATAGTCCTCAGAAATCGAGAAAACAAGTTTAAAGTTACAACACAAAGAAAGCAAAAGGTAATTGACATCCGGCAGAAAAGAGAAAAATATGAGGCGGAATTTCCGGTGATTAGGCAGACTTTGTACTAAGGAGCTGGCAGGATACACACCGTTTAATGTTTCTGATTTGGACATTTACGTTCTCACATACAGCTCCGCCAGGTAGTGTCTACATAATGTCTACATCGTTTCAGGTTTGCAGTGTGAAAAGGGCTTATGCACATTGTACAGTCCACATGCAGTAGCCTACTCGCAAAAAGTGTTGACTTTTTACAAACAACTAACTCCATAGATTCCTAAAAACAATATTTTCTTCAGTGTAACGGATGGATTAAAACTCTTGTTACTGCAACTGTAACAAGAGTCATAATTATCATTTGGAGTCTTTATTTATTGTAGGTATAACTTAATAGGAAATGTTTGTTGTAACCGTTTAACATTTTTGGTGTTGAGGGGGTGAAAGACTATTTTCTTGGGAGTGCTCCTACAATATAAATCCATCTTTCTAATACAGCATATGGACAAGAGCGCGCACACATACACACACACGCACACGCACACACACACACACCACACACACACACACACACACACACACACACACCACACACAACACACACACAGTAGGTAAGTCTGTATATGGTTTGAGTGACTCGAGTTAAGTGGGCTCGAGCCAGCCACCGTCCCTCATGTGATCCTCTGTCTCTATTCCTTATCAACAGCACTTGTCGTCCCTGCCTCCCTGTCAGTGCTGTGTGTCTGCACCACCTCCCTGCCCGATAGCCAGCAGCCGCTTAATTACGCCTGCACTCTGTCACCCTGCTGCTGCTTTCCCTGCTTACAAATGCAACACACCATGTTTCAGATCCAAGCACAACCATGGCTTTGGTATTATTTACATACATTCCTCAAGTTTCTTCAGAGATCTGATGTACTTATTACATATGAGAAATTAATTAATAATCTGTAAATTGTTTACAAATTAGACTGATGTGTGATTTTTTAAATTATGCTATAGTTAAATATATATCCTTTACACACAGTGTGAATACAAGGCTTAACACAACTCTTCTCAGAGAATGTCCTTCAATCTAATGAATCAAGACATAAAATAGGCAATAATTAGCTAAGCGTGTTTCCACACATGGCAGCCCACAAATTGGCACATTAAGCCTAGTTGCTTGTCTCTCTGTTCTTGTACAACTAGATTGGGATGAGGAAAACCGGAGACATTATATTGAATTTGCATGCAACACGTTTAAAGCACAAGCTGTGTTTCTTTATTTGGAGTTCAACAAGTAAGAGATGAAATTTGCTTGAATGACTACTGCTGTAGAGTGTGTGTTTAAACGGTAAAATGAGTACATGATGCCTCAATCACTGAGATAATCCATGGAACCTCCTATTTGCTATCACACACAGTAAGATGAAAGATCTTCTTTGCCCACTGTAAGCTTCATCGAATCCGTCCCACTCCACTCTACTTTACTGCGAGTCCTCGAATGTTTATCACATTGCTTCTCATATTTCCTCTATTGTACCCATTGCTCTTATCCATTCCCTCACCCCTGTCTCTAATACACTGTACTGTATATCTTTTCTCTCCATTCCCACTGCTCCACACTCTGGTTTTCATCAAGTAAGCCCGCTAGCACCATATTGACGCCCCCAGCGTGCTACAAGGAGCCTGCGGTGGCTGATAACCTGCCCTGAGGCTGCCCTTTTCCAAAACCAAACTCACTCCCTTTCTTTGAACCCCCGATGAGATGAGAAAGAACACATTATGTCTTCAGATGAATAAAAATTTAGAAATGCTAACTATTTTAAACTTCTTGACCACATAAACTGTGTTTAATTTTAAGCTTAACTTTGAAGGAAACAGGGTACGCGACTATGCTCTTAAATTAGAGGACTTGAGGTCAAAACCAGCGGGCTCAAATTATGTCCTTCAGCTAGAAATGTGATTCCTACCAGCTGTGTGCAGTATACTAGGTGCTGTGTCATGTCTGGGGAAAAACCAATAGAAATGAAAGAACGAGTTACAGTATTGGAATCCGAATGATCCTACCCGCCAGCTGACAAACGTGGTGTTGCCAGTTAAGGGTGACTGCCACTGGACAAGGGAGCAGCAGACAGTACAGCGCCAGTGGGGGCTATTTACAGGCTGCAGCGGGGACCGAATGGTAGTGATAGTGAGAAAATGTGTGTGTGTGTGCATCGTGCTGTGTGAGTGCACATCATAGAACAAACAAACCCTTGGGCAGGGTGGTCAGGTTGTTGGAATAAAATTAAGGTTTAAAACAATATCCTTAACAACAGCCTGCTATCTGATGTTGCATAAACAATGACAATATTTAAACAAGTTGAGGACACTTTTCAAAAAATATTGTTTCTTTTTTCTGTTCCTTCAAAACCTTTTGCTGTCTTTGTATTTAGTGATGAACAAACCTCTAGAAGCCACTGACAACATAATACACCCAAAACACTTTCCACAACCCTGCGTCTCTTTAAAATAAATCATTCCCTACAAATCAATCTCTCATGCTTTTTCCATCAACCTTGTGTCCAACTATTTGTCATTCTCTCATGCAAAACCCTATACCATATAACACCACAGACAGATGTGAACAGAAGACAGGGGGACGTACACAAGAGAGTTGCGTGAGTACTCTAACAGGAGTAGTGGAACAATAGTGTGGTGTTCAGGATTCTGCCCTCTGCACCTTCACCGGCAAACAGAAAAGACAGCAAGTGTGTGTGTGTGTGTGTGTGTGTGTGTGTGTGTGTGTGTGTGTGTGTGTGATTGTGTGGGAGAGGAGCATGCATCTGTGTGTGGGCAAGAGAAAAAGCTAAGTGTGTTTTGTGAAGGATGATTGCATGAGTTATTCTTTGCATTTGTGTGTATATTTCTGCATGTGTGCAAGTGTGTTTGTGTCTGTCTGACTTTGTCTACATACATGTTTGTATCTGCCTACGCACCCATGTCTATGTGTGTGTGTGTGTGTGTGTGTGTGTGTGTGTGTGTGTGTGTGTGTGTGTGTGTGTGTGTATAAGCATGTGAGCGGCCTAAATTGTGTAGGCTCTGCACCAGCTGTGTGGGCCATGTGGAGGAGGATGTATCAAGGGGTCAGGATCTGGCAGCTGGCAGAGAGGGAGGGAGTCCAGCGCTGTGTCTAGAGGCCCAGACATTAGGAGCTGCTTTAACACACTGCTCAGAGAAAAAGAAAAAGCGAGAGGGTATACGAGCAGGTTGTGCATGCATCGTTGTCTATTAAATCAGATTAAGCACATTAACACTTGCACAACAATGAAAACACTCCCTCCTCATAAGAGTTATGTTGATTGTTGTCCCCCAGAGTCAGCGCACACACTCAACATCCACACACCGTGTTGAGTGTGTGGCTGAGTCGTTAACACCTTCAGCAGACATCTGGTTTTCCTCTGACATCACTGATCGTTTTGACCTCCGGAGCAGAGGGGTCACACCAGACAATTCACATGTTTAGTGACTAGTTCAAACCATGGCTGTCATACTCATGTTTCTTTTCCCATCAAACTCCTTTTTTATCATTGTTGTGTCTTCCATTAACTTTGTAGGTACCATTATCATTCTTTACCAATTGCACTGATGGGAACACTACAAGAGCAAGACCCATGCTTTAATAAACTGCAATTTTCTGTTTATAATGACAAGGAGTTGCCTGTGAGTTGCTCTCACATAATAGCCTGTTTCATTGACAACACTTGATTAGACCAATATGAGAGGTGTTTAAACTTACCCTCTTGAAGTTATTAGCCTATAGTGATAGCCAAAATACTGTTATAAAACACGATTATCCACAGCAACTGTAATCCCTAAATCTTGTCCAATATTCTGTATTTTTCTAAACCTCCCAAACCAAAGGCCATGCCAATCAAACCACCTCTAATCATTACTGTCAGTGACTCCCTGAGGTGAATATAATGCGTCTTGCTCCTTGATAAAGCTTCTGTGTGCTAGCGGGTCTAGAAATATGCTGCAACATCTGTGTAGCTACTTGGGGTCCTAACATTTCACTCTGCTCCCAGCTAAAGCAAACAAGGGGAAACATATTGGGAAGGAATTAAGGGCAGATTTGAAACAGGCTGTATTGTTAAGCCTTCACACTGACATGTCTGTTCAGACAGCCTGACCTGGCATCAGGTTCATGGACATAGCAACACCAGCCAGATTTGTGAGGTACTGATTACAAGGTCTTTAGGTTAAAAATATACATCTATTTAGGAAGTCTGGTCTTTCATGGTCTTATCAAACATATGGGGAAATGGAAATAATGGAGGGATCAAAATTTGAAAATGAAAGACTAAATGTGAAAATTGGGGTATGCTGAGACTTGACCTGCTCTTCGCGCTAATCTTTGCATCCATCACACTCTACCCTTCCCGTCCAATCAGATTAATTCAAGACAATCTCTTCCACTCTTATCACAGATGCACACATGCAAACACGTACAGACCAGCAGACAAATGGAAACCAGCTCATTTGTTCATTTGCTAGCTGAAAACTGAACAGATGACGGCTTCTCCTTTCGGCGTGGTGCCGTTCGTGGTGGCAGAAGTGGTGGTTGGCGGCAGCGCGCTCATCATTCCACAAAACCCCAGCCAGATGTCCCCAAGCCTGGGAGGCAGGTGGGCCGGGGCCCCCCTCTGCCGCACCACGACGGTGCTGGCAACTCTTCAAACCTGCTGGGTATAACCTTTAATTCACATGCTTTTCCTGGCACGGCAGGCCGAGAGGCTGCCATCTGCCTGGCCTGTTGTGGTATACAGAATGAGAGATGGAAAGAGAGAGGAAATAAGAAAGAGAGAAAGAGAGAGAGAGAGGAAACGTGAGAGAGAGGAAATGAGAGAGAGAGAAAGAAAGAGAGAACACACACACACACACACACCAGCATGAATGCAGACAGCTACAGTTAATTCACAAAACTACTTTTAAAACTATTTCAGCTATTCAGTTAATGTGTCCTCAAGGTAACACATGGCTCACTCATAATGACTCACCAGTATCGTGAATTTAAAATGGGCTCTAATAATGACTAAGCAGATTACTGATCTGCGACACCTTGAGAAGCCAACAAATTGCTCGTCTTTCGATGCAGATGCTCACCAGATGCAGGGATTTCCAATTGAGTCAGACACAACTTTGATTATTTCACAGTATCTCTTTCATCTGTTAGTGAGCAGAACCTTTGTTGCCTTTCAGAGCACTCCATCATAGAGGAAGGGCTGCGCTGTTTGGTTCAAAACAGATGTCATTAATAATCCCCAACATAATGAAACGCTGCTGATGTCTAAGTTATGATACAGTCAACAACCATGGCAACACTCACCCTGGAGGTGAGTAGGAAAATCAGGCTGCTTGAGAGTGTAAACACAGGGAAAAAATCATATTACAATGTTGGGAATTATTGCCAGACTGAATTAACTGATTAGATCAAAGAATGAGAGGGAAAAACAAATTGAAAGTGTCTTATTGCTTGATGTGGAGTAAATCTCAAAGAATTGTTTTCGCACCATGTTTCTGTACATCCTAGTCAGTGCAGTGTTTTTAAATGATATGCAGCGGTTTGATTTCCAGGGTTTGAAAGATGATGGAACTTTTTACGGTTTGAGTTATGAAATTGCTTTTGAATGTACAGTATTAATAAAGTCGTTTATGAAAGCAAATTGTTTTGCATCACATTAAAAACAAGCAAAAATCCTTTTAACATAACTATAACCTTTATGAGGTAACACAATATATAGCCAATATCACATAGCCACCACTGTCTTAAGAATTAAGAACTAAAGATTAAATATCAATATCCTGAGCACATATTCTTGTACCCCTTAATAATAGAAACAGTAATACTGAAAATATTACTCCTGGAATTATTATAATTACTTGTTTAATGACTCAGACTTTGTAGTAAGCATCATGCATGCCTATTTCAGCAATGTGACATATTGGCGTGTGAGTATGCAAATCCATGGCTAGGTCTGATCTTTCATAAGACAGTTTAAAGTCAATCTTGTCCCGTCCCTACTTTTCCCAGCTTCAGAGGAAATGGGAGATAAAAAGGGAGAGTGTGTCAGAGGAGCAGAGAGAGAGAAAAGAAGACAGAGAGGGAAAATAGAGTGAGTCAGATCCAAGGAATTAAATAAAGACAGAGAGAGTGATGATGTAGGCAGAGAGAAAGAGAGGGAGGAGGAGGCAAAGTCAGACTCAGACAGAAGATAGATAGTGAGCAATACGCAGCACATGCAAGAGATAATGAATAGAAAGAAAACGCCAGAATTAGAAAAAGAGGGAGAAGTAGAGAAAATGGAGAGAGGAGTGAGAGAAAGAGAGGGGTGCTGCAGAGAGGCAGCCACAGGCCTGCTGTGTGGTGCATGGCGGAGGCTCATCATTCAGCTAATTATGATCAGGCTTTTCCCTGCAGGCACAGCAGCGCTGGAAATGGAAAGTCTTTGTTCTCACACACCCCAATGGAAGTGATGGGGCATGGCGCCATGCAGATGAGATGTGTGTACACGCATGTACACTCGTATACAGACACATACACCCAAACACAAGCAAGCGTGCAGTCTCATTAACACTACTCCCACACATGCATTCTTGTATACAGAACACACAAACACACACAATCATCATTCACACCACACGACTCTCTAAATGCATGTTGCCAGACATTTTTACATTCCCCCTCACACAAACACACACTTCTACTCTCGCCCTCACTCATAATCATGCGCTGCCCCACAAACACACACACAAATAAACACACACACACACACACACACACACACACACACACACACACACACACACACACACACACACAGAACAATAAATACGGACTCAGACACGGACACATGCAGACAAACACAAAAGTACACAATCAGATTCAGCTTTTCATCAAGAGCGCACAGGAACATTATGATGATAGTATCAATTAGGTTTGCACCTATGAATCCAAGTGATCCATCTCTATTACAGAATGCAGGCCTCGTTTAGAACGAGCAGTGGGGTATTCAATTAGAAAAGCGATTTATGTAGGCTACAACCAGGACTAAAGAGATTCCAAAAGGGTAAATTCAAGTGTCAATGCCCAGGCCTGTTTGTGCCAAGTTTGAGCAATTGGGACAAATACACAAACACACAAGCATACTACTGGGGTCAAAATATCAAACCAAAAAAACCAATAATGGCCACAACCACCTGTCAGGGTCACCCTGTGAGGTTCACGACCACTGAGTAGCACTCATTAATTAGAATTAATGGGTATTTCATACATTTAATTATTTCAAATATTATTAATAAATAAAACGAAAGCAAAAGCCTGGCAATAAATTGGCATTGGACTGAATTCATGAGCACTCTTCTGAACTCAAATGTACGATTGTTTGAGAGGACCTAATCAAACCTCAGGCAAATCTATTCAAACTATTTCTAAAAACAGAATTGTGGTATGCTATTAAAGTACAGTATTGTACAGTATCTTATTGTTTGTATTCAAATATGACAGACACGATGAATACTGTATCTATAAATATATCTTATATATACACAGTATATGTATGTATACTGTATAGTATTATGACAGGCTTAAAAAAAACATTTTACACAAACATGGTAGGACATGGCATTAGGACATGGTAGGACATGGCAAAGATGGAAAATGAATGAATACAGGCAAAGACACTAACACATTGCATGATGGGAATTCAAAAAAAAAAAACATACTTACTGGTTACTAAAAGTCAGGATATCGCAGCATTTACTATTATTTTGTCACTCTCAGGGGGTTCACACACTTGGTAAGCAGCTCTGTGTCTCCCCTGTGCCACTACCCAGGCTTTCGAAACTGGCCATCCCAACAAAACTCTAGAGAACGCTCTGAATGTATTATTTACAATGACAAGTACACTGTTAGAGCTTGGAAAAACAATGTTGCATGTCCACAAATTAAGTGAACTAAGTATCTCGTGCCTGTTGCTGGAAAACATTGTCAGAAAAAAAATCTGTTGTGCTGTCACTTTTCCTCCATATTGCTGATGAAGCAATGTGAATCACAAATCATGTAAATTAAAAAGGTTTAAGTAACATAGGCCGAGAGAGAACGAAATAGCTTGAGGAGAAATGTGATTAACTATATTTTGGACTGTGGAGAGCAATAACTAGGTCTACTATATTCAAAATTTCTGATAAACATCACATCACTACAATTAGCTTACAGGGAGAAGGAGGACACTGCCTTTTTCCACTGAACAATTGTATTATTTCTTTAGCTTACAAGAGCAGTATGTATGTAAACAGCATTAAGTATAACCATATCTGCACATTTATGCTGTGGAATAATTTATGATTGGCAGAATTAGTTTTGTGGGGAGTGAATGAATGCGTTGTAAGGACACGGTTGCAGTCAAATGCCTCGGAAAGCTGATAAAAGCTGATGAAGTCTTCCAACATTATTACTGATTTTTAATAATTTTGCGACCAACACTGATGCTTGAACTTATCTTAAATAAATTATATTAAAGAAAAGTGTGTTTGCTCTTTTCAAATCATTGAAAGATAATGAACATGTTATTATGTGTGCGCAGGCTTTACATAAAGAGGAATATAATTGATTTGTTTCAGTCTTCAATGTTTTTAGCTGTATAAAGGCGCAACTGGCAAATACAGGCAAATAATTATACTTTATTATTATGCTTTCATGCAAAGGATTGCTCCAGTCTGTATTTTTTAATGAAGTCTAGCATTGCAGCCCCCTGGCAGACAGAGAAGATCTCTTTGGCATAGCTCTGCACCATTCTCCCATCTCCCCTCTCTTGTTTACAGTACAAACACATCTGCCTTTCACGCATAAGTGGCTCCTCAGAGTTGTGTAATGGTAAACGATATCCCCCTGCTCCCAGAAAGAGGGGTGTGTATCACAGAATAATGTCCCCAAAGATGAGAGTTCTTGGCAAAAACATACAGGTTGTTTAAATGAGCTGCTTATCATTGGGTGGGTGCCTATTGTGTGTGTATGCCATGTCACACACATGCAACCAAGACTTTAAGCATATATAGCTTCCGTAATTATTATTATTTTTTTTTTTTTAAACCAGGTTTGTACAATCACCTTATTTTTATTAATAGCTGATTTTGGTTTAAGCTGTTGTCAGTCTCAACAATAAACTTATAAGCTCAATAAACAATACAATAATAAATACAATAACAGTATAAGCTCTGGTGCAGTAAATTATGCAAACACTTAGTTTATTGCAGTGATGTAAAACAGAGAAAATGTATCAGTTGGTGATAGAAATAGACTTGCCAACAGTTACAGTGACATGAAATTGTATAAAAGAAGCCCAATTTTTATTAATAACAAAAAAAATTATAGTTATGAATAGTTATAGAGTGATACGTATATATATATTCACACACATATATACATACACACACAAACACACATATATATATATACATATATACATATACATACATATATACATATATACATACACATATACATATGTATATATACATATACACATGTATATATACATATACATATACATACTATACATACTGTACATATATACATACATACTGTATACATATATACATACATACACACATATGTATCTATATAAACACACACATATATATATATATAAACACACATATATACAGAGATGGGAAGTAACGGAGTACAAATACTTCGTTACTGTACTCAAGTAGATTTTTCTGATATTTTTACTTTACTTTACTACTTATTTTTGTGGCGACTTTTTACTTCTACTCCTTACATTTTAACACAAATATCGGTACTTTCTACTCCTTACATTTTACAAAATTGGCTCGTTACTTTAGTTTTGTACAAGTGGTCGTCTTATCGGAGAATAGCGCGGACACGCGCCACACACCGCGAGCGGGTGCGCGCGCCACACGGAGAAAAAAGTGAGAGAAAAGAAAAAGAGGCAAGCTGTCCGGAGGATAACCAGCTGAGATTGTGTGTGTGAGTCTTTGAGAACTGTAAGTTGTATAACTCATGTTGTCAGTTCACTTAAGCCTGTTACTGGTCTATAGTTCTTGCACATTTAAAGTAAGTTAGCTAGTGGGTTTGGTGTGTTCTTCACCTGTTAGCTCGTGGTTTTGGTGTGGTCTTCACATGTTAGCTGGGTTACACGTTGGTCTTCATGAAGCATCAACACTTTCACCAGCTCTATTCGCATGAGTTTTTTTTTTTTTTTTTACCAAACTTCAGATTCTGTAATTCAATTGACAAGTGGATGGAACCTTAGCTAGAGAGAAGTTGTCTCCGTCTGTTTTAACAGATACACCTGGGGCCAAGTTGGACACCAGAATCAGCTTTCCAGTCCTAATCTAGTCCTCAACTTTCACATCATTTTACTGGAGTTTTTGTTATTATTGTTTATGTCATCAATACCATATTCAATCTAAATGGATGGGAATATATCTACTGTACGTTGCATTTGACGCACGACTAAGATAACTCAACAGATTCAGCATTCATTCACAGTAAATCATTGAGGCTTGATGGCGCTAACGTTAGCACATGGTAGTATGGATGGCGCTAACGTTAGCACATGGTAGTATGGATGGCGCTAACGTTAGCACATAGTAGTATGGATGGCGCTAACGTTAGCACATAGTAGTATGGATGGCGCTAACGTTAGCACATAGTAGTATGGATGGCGCTAACGTTAGCACATAGTAGTATGGATGGCAACATGATTGAAAATGAAGAAAAAAGGGCAGACAAGCAGCAATACATTCCCATCATCCTCGACCTTATCTGAAAGAGATGTAAACAGTAGGCATCAAGAAAGACTCCTGGCCAATGTGCTGGGGAACTTCCTCATTCATGTCAGTTTGTTTATTCATATTTAATCCTTTATTTTCTTTCCAGAAGCCATATTTGAGCACACGCACATACATGTAGATTCATTTACATGTTAGGGGGAAGATTAAAAATAGAAACTGGATCTGTGAATTCTTACAGATAACAACTGAATTCATATCTTGCTAATGAGTCAGAATCTTATTAACCAGGAGTCCCAGTGTCTGTCATAATAATAATCATATATGTTATGTTTTAGGCCTATTGGCAGACATCCATTTAAAATGTAGCCATTGCCATATAAAGACGTACCCTCCATGTCCACTGAAGTTCCTCAGCGTCTCTCTAGTAACATTTGTGTGCTCCAGGTAGCTTTGCAAAAAATATTGTTGTCATTCTAAGGCTACTTTTACTTTTATACTTTAAGTAAATTTCCAAGCCTGTACTTTGTTACTTTTACTTGAGTAAAGAAGTTTAATCAGTACTTTGACTTTTACCAGAGTATTTTTTAACACAAGTATCTGTACTTCTACTTAAGTACGGAAAGTGAGTACTTTTCCCATCTCTGCATATATATATGTATATATATATATATATATAGATGGAAAGATGTACATATAAACAAACTTCCATTCCATAGCAACGTTTACTTTCTGAATCATTACTGATGCATAGTACACACAGAACACTGCCTGTAACCTTTGTGAAACTTCTTGCTGCCCAGACTCTCATTAGAGCTGAATCAATATGCCACCGAATGGGACACCTCTGAGAGGAATCTTGATGGGGGAAATGATGTGCCATTACCAGGCAAATGCCTTTTGCTAAATTATTACGGGCCGGACGTGGTTACAAACCATTATATAAATGTCCCATTCATACTATGCATGCATATTGATGCAGCTATGCAGGCTTATCATCATTTCACTGCATCTCAGGTTTATGATGAGCAGGTGGTGATGCTTCAAGTTGTCCTGCAGGGAAGTGATGATGTACATAGGCAGTAAACATATTGCATTTATATGCGTGTATATATACAAATGTTGATTTATTCATTTTTCTCTCATTTTAATTCACTCTTGATAGTGCATACTGAACAGCTAGAAGAATATTACTGTATGTGTTCAAATAATGTAAAATGTCAGGGTCATCAGCCAAATATTTAAACGACTTCACAAAGGCAGATTGGCCAATTGTACACAATCAAACCATTGTTAACAACCAAAACTCCTTTAGCCCACTGTGGTTTCAACAGTGTCATGAAATGAACACTTCTATTCATCAAGAAACAAAACCAGTACAATGACATTTCCATATGCTGACAATCACAGGTGTCAACATGGCCATGTCATCGTGCAGCAGGAGCTATGCTAAGTCTCTGACTCAGTCTGTACAGAACAACAACAACAGCTCAATCAAACAGCATCACTCCCAAATTACACATCTCTTTAATTTGCCTGAACACCGGCATGCTGGGAAAGTGGGTTTGAGGTTGTTGATTTTTTAAGATTATTTTTGGGGGATTTTACACCTTTATTTTTTATAGGACAAATGGAGACATAAAAGGAAAGAGAGAGAGAGGGGAATGACAGGCAGCAAAGGGACGCACGTCGGGGTCAAACCCACGGCTGCTGCGTTGAGCAGTAAACTTCTATACATGGGCACGCGCTCTACCAGGTGAGTTACTCAGACACCGGGGGTTTGAGGTTTTGATGGTCAGATCAGATACAAACACTGTTTCTAATCGTTTTTTCTTAAACTCCCTCTCACTCCCTCTTCCACTACTAAGTGCCCCTATGCGTGGCAGAGATGAGGCATGTAGACAACAGCAGACAGCCAAACTGCAGGGCAACTCCCCAACAACCCAACTAACCTGATAGTCAGTCTAGTAGCTGACCCAGCCAATATAGCAGAGTGCCTCCTTTATGCTGCCAGCTCTCCTCCTAGAAGCTACAATGTGGGATTGTTTACAACTCTTTTTATAGTCCAGTGAATAAGCCCTTATTTTCTCCCAATCAACCCCTGCTGGGAGAGCCAGCCCAGACAGTGGGAAGAGGCCCTGGGAAGTTGTAATTATATTTGGCAATGTGTGCAGAGCCACACACACACACACACACACACACACACACACACACACACACACACACACACACACACACACACACACACACACCACTTGTTTAAACCGTATCACTTGCACTTCTGAGAAAGAAGGCATACTTACAGGGTACCCACCCACACAGTGCTGAGTGCTTGTCTGCATTTAATACACTTCGTACAATCGCATGCAATTTTGCCCTTTTTTAAACGGCACACACAAAAAGTGCTCTGCACTGTCACAGTTTTGCTTGAACTTGCCTTATGTCTATGGCTGGAAAATGTATATTTAACAAGCACTCTTGCCCATTTGGATGGTTCCCTCCAAGGCGTGAGGGGACAGTGGAAGATCATGGGATGAATGACGGCTGTATAAGTATTGGCGTGTTACGTTTGCATCAACCAAACTCTCTCTGCATGTTCCAGTCAAATACACCTGGTATATGTTATTCACTTACCTACTTTCATGCAGAGGTAAATGGTAAATGGATGGTAAATGGACTGCATTTATATAACTCCTTTTTAGCTTACCAGACAAAGTGCTTCACAATTTGCCTCTCAATGAACATTCATACACCAATAATGGCAGAGCTGCCATTCAAGGAGCTGCCTATCGTAAACAACAAGGGGATCAGTGTCTTGCTCAAAGACACTTTGAAAGGAAGAGCCGGGGATCAAACCCAAATCCGACCTTGTGATCAAGCTCTACCTCCTGAGCCACAGCTCCCACCGGCTACTACACTACATATGCGAGACAATAAATATAATTGTAGGAAAGTGCATTTCTTAGATCATTTACAATGCCTGAAAGCACGAAAGTTGATCTACCATTTCCTCGGGGAGCAACAACTTGCAAGTGAATGCAATTAATAGTTAGGTGGTGATGGCGGCATCTGCACATATGCTCCCACAGAATTTATGTTACAGTGACTGCAGATTATACTGATTTGTAAGAAGTAATCTGAATGTCAGACTCTCAAGCGAGGGTCATAGCGAAATAATGGGAACAGTGGGTGTAATCGTTTGCCTTTTCCTGCAGCAGCAGTTCCAGGGGTCCTCTTAAGTGCTTTTTGTGTCTGTGCAACATGTGTGAATACGTCGTAATCCATTCCTTTTCACAAATACAATTCAGCCTTTCAGCGTAACAACATTAAATGAGATGAATAGGCCATCAATTGCGTCACAGAACAATTGCAGCGGATGGGAGCACATGGCTCCAATGGAAAATTGTATTGAACTGCAACTGGCTAAAAATGGTTTATATTCTCCTTCCAGATCTCACCTTCCCTCACTTGCACTTGAATTCTTTTCACAAAGAGGCTATGGTTAATGTTGAGCTATAGTAAATAAAAGGCTGAAAGCTACAAATTCAGAGGATTTTTTCATATTCAGCTGATGCTTTGACAACACAATAGCAAGGGGCAGAAGATGAATTGCATCGTAGCTCTGCAAAGAAACCATTGAAGCACTACAGGAATCCCATTTATCTGTGTGGTACTCAGATTTTGTTATCATAGCAAAGCTTTTCTCTGCAAAATCTGAGTTAACATGAACAACCAGGCATGATTTATCAGGTCACATGCAGAAGAAAATAAACAATGCCGTATGAGAGGCTACTTTTCCAAACGCAGTTTGCTTTCTTGTTTGGGTGGACACTTTTGGTAGCCCAGAAATACAGACGCAACCTAGCGGCAGCAAATGTAACTTGCAACCAGGGTCAGTCTACCAAATTCTGGTCAGGCCTATCACATCGTATATAAAGTCTGTGGGGGGCATAACATAAGGATGGCAGAGCTGCGAAGGTTCCGTATGAATTCCCTGCTACTTGAAAACAAAGAAGGTGGCTGCTGCTGCTAGCGAACAGAGGTCTTTCAAATCGGTTTTGGCAGCGACTCTGGAAGACTTGGAGTCAAGCACTGAAGTCATTCTTAAAAAAGGAAGATGTGTCCGGAGTTTTGTTGACCAGATACGGCAAAAGTTAACCTATCAACTAGCGTTGCTCTGGTTGGTTGTAGTGCTTTCCTATTGCGTTCAGAGGGAATTTGAAATACAACCGTTTTGTCCCGCCCTTTGTATTGAGCCCTGCCAATGGTGAGGTCCCAGACCCAACATCTTGATGTGGGTCTGGCTTGTCATGCTACATTTTTGCAGCTGTGTATACTGAAAGCTGGTGATGTTTGCCTCTTTGTAACATATATCCTTTGAAATATTATTATAAATAACAGTGAAACTCTTGAGGATGAAAACACCCTGCTATTTGTTTTCTCCACCACTACCATTGCCAAGATTGCTAATTAACATCAATTAGAGCACACAGGGTCAAGCTAATTGGTATCCTATCTGTGTCAATTGATTAATGCCTGATTTCAATGTGATGTGGATAGATTGTATATGACATGGTGCTTGGCAGCTCATGTATCGCTATCCAGCTGGTAAGTATCTGAAGTAAAGCTATAAAGACATTCTGTATCGTAATATTCAGTCTCAGTTTGAGTTTCAATGGTATTTTCCTCAAAACAAATGTAAGGCCGATAGAGATGGTAACACTGTTTATTTTGCTGTATTTATCTTTCTACAAACGCAGAAATTTGTTTACACTGAAAGAAATGGAAGATATTTGAATTTGTTTAAAGATACATTAATTTTAAAACTACAGGACTGTGTGACATGGTGGTTATTTATAAAAACAGCTTTGAGAGTTCCCTTTAGTGATGCTATACTACCGTTTAATTTGATTCCGGGGAACAAAGCAGGGGTCCTTTCAGGAGGCAACGGCTCTATGCACAGATCACACATGCAAGACAATAGGGCTAAATTGTCTGCTCTGAAAACATGAAATTCTGACTTTAAGCATTACAATTTGTGATGAGTTTCATGAATGAAGTTTACTAATTATTTTCTTAATTTACATGGACAAAAGCATAGTATTTAGTCTTTTAAAGAGCAATGAAATAACATTGAACAATTGTAATTCAGGCAAATTAATAACACATACAAAGTGTGTTTGGTGTATAGAGGCAAGGCAAAACTACAAAAATGGCACATAAAAAAGTGTCAAACCTGCAAATTAGCAGAGGGTGCTAATTAAAACATTCCTCCATATGCTGTGATATTAAGATTTGTCAGCAGTTTTGCTTCTCATTATAAATGACAAAAAGATATTGATAGCAAAAAGTGTGAAAAAGTCCAAAGTATCAATGAAAGATGAAGTTATATCAAAGCAAATTAAACTGTCACACAAAGAGGTTATAAGGTGTTGTGCTAACAGGGAAACCAAGCAAAAATAGCTGAAAGCAAAGATGGTGAAAAGAAAAAAGAAAAACCAGAACAAAAAAGAGAGACGCCCAAAGGTGAGACAGACAAACGAGCGAGAAGGGACAGGGTGCGTGGGAGAGAGGGAAGGGGGAGCTGGATGAGTTCACCCCAGGCTTGTGGGTGAGTCAGGGGGCAAGTATGCAGGGGATGCTCCCTGATTCACCCTGGTACTGGCTTGTGTCGAGGGGATCTGTCTGGCTCGCCCTGATTTTACACTATCTGTGGTTGAGGGAGGAGAGCTTGGGTCAGGGCTAGATGTGTGGTGTTTGGTGTGTGGTGTGTGTGCATGTGCGTGTGCGTATGTGTGTGTGTTTGTGTGTACATTGAGAGCAGATAGTATTATGACAGAGAAGTGTGGAGGTAGGGTAAGCTTGGGAGGAAGAGGAAATATGATGGTACATAGTGTGTAAGTGCAGCAGGGTGAGGGTGGGGCGAAGGCAGGAGAGATGAGTTAGGAAACTGACTGAAGCAGCAACAGACCAATAAAGGAAGGAAAAAAAAAACTAAACCACAAGCTTCTGCTTTAATAAGTCACAGGTGGCAGAAATGCACGCACAAACACACACAAGCCAAGTGTATTTAGACACCTAGTCAGCCTTGTACATGCTGCAGGGACTTCTTCATTGATTATTTCTCTCTGGTCAAGGTGATGGGTATTATGGTATGGGATTATGTAATGTATATTGAGGTGGTGGGACTTTTCTGAGGGAGACATTACATGTTAAATCTGCAAACACTGGTTGGTGTTTGCATGAACAATGTGATTTATAAAACTCCAAGCAGCTTTGTTTAATTTTTGGGAAAGGAGAATGGAGGGGAGACAAGGAAAACAAGCTGTAAAGTGGTTGGAGAGAAATTATTGCATGCTCTACTTCAATCTGAAAAGCTGCAATGAGCACTCTTGAAGCAATATCATAGTGAGGATAATTAATATATGCTTATTCTACCAAATAAAGTATTGTTGTAAAGCCTGCTGTAAGAGCTTGCAATAATCTTGTGATTAAAACTCAAGATTTTTTTGACAATATGTTCTAAACTGTAATATGCATCTTTATATGTAATAAAATAAAACATATGAACAGGATATGGTAATGATAAACATTACTTTGTCAATCTGCACATGTCTTGCTTTGCCTGAGATTTTCCACACACAGGGAATATTTCTACATACAAAGGGTTGCAGCAACAAGGAACAAGGAACAAAACTAGCTAAAGCTAAAAACATTTTCTTTCTGAACGTGAAATTATTTTGATTTGTTTTCAGCTGAAACTGGAGAAATGCATGTTTTGTTCTGTTTGTTTTTGTCTTTGACAATCCTACTCTTTGGATATTGATGCATTAAAGTCATTGTGCAATAAAGAATAGAACAATTCTCAAACAAAATCTTTAATTCAAGGAGCTGTAAAAACCCACATTTTCCTTTTAACGGCATTTGTGTCTGCTCATTGTTCATCATCTGAAATGTGTTTTTATTATTTTTGTGGTTTGTCAATTATAAAAAGAGTGAATATACTGTACATTCACAACTTTGCTCAAGGATGTTTAATTACTCATGCCAGAAGATTATGCCATATTAAAACAATGGAAACCATTGGCTGCTGCAAAAATATGTTGTTTTTTTGTCTTCAGAGGCTTTTAGATTCAAACAATAATCAGATATAGGAAGAACCACTATTTATTTAAAGCACGGTATTTGTCTTATTGGGAACATTCTTCGCCTGTTGAGGGTTGTTATGAAAGCCAGCTGTGTTATTCTTGGTAACAAGATAATTAAGATGAGGGGAAGTGTTGGAAGCTAACCCAACTGGAGGGAGTGATGTTGTAGTTAGCATATTGTAGTTTTAACAACCAAGTATGAAACTTGAAGAATGAAATTTACCATGTGTACATTCATGTGAATGTGATCAACAATTCTGTGCTGGCAAACAAGCTGAAGTCCGGTGGAAGCAGAAGATGGACAGAGTGTGTGTGTGTGTGTGTGTGTGTGTGTGTGTGTGTGTGTGTGTGTGTGGTGTGTGTGGTGTGTGTGTGTGTGTGTGTGTGTGTGGTGGTGTGTGCGCGTCAATAATGAGAGGCCACAGGTGTGTATTCTCTAATCCCATCATTAAAAACAGGCCCGGTAAAAGGTGTCACGTACACACCCGTGTGTACTGCACACACACACACACAGACACACACACACACACACCACACACACTGCCCTCTGATGTGTATTAAATTTATGACACATACCCACTGTGGTGTCAGAGTCGTCCTTCAGAAAGGTATTGGTATAGGCCTGTCTGTGTAAATTTCACTTTAGCCCCAAGGCCTGTCAGCTCGTTGTCTCTCCTCACTCATAGAGGTGTCTGTGTGTTTAAGTGAGGATATTTGGAAGTCAAATGCAAATATCACAGGAAGTTTTTTTTCCTCTGAATAGTGGACACCTGTGAAAACTGCCATGTATTAACTTCAAGCTTTTGTACACAGTGATTTCAAGGCACATTTTGGCGACCTAAGCAGCCTTATAAGTTTAACCCTTCCCGTCATTATATTCTCTGAAGGATGACAATGAACTCTTAATTCGATTATAATATATTGATTTTTTTTTTTTTATATATAATATATATAATTTGCTTAGCTGAAGCTGATAAATGTCTCTTCACTGAGGCAGTTTAAAGCATCAGAAATGTGCCTGGAAATCACAAATCAACATACTGAATGCCTTACAGTGTGCTCAACACAAAACATTTTTTCTCTGCACTGCAAAGAAGAAATCAATTGAGTGTTTCTTTATGACAGAATGTAAGAAAATGTATTAAAGTATTTCAAAATCAGTGTTATACTTTTACAAGTCAGACTTTATCAAAGACTAAAATGTGTTCCAACAGAAACCAAAGCAACGTTTTCTCTTGTGTGACTCATGCAATTCGACCCCTTAACTTGCATTCTCAACTGCCAACGTCAGCATGCCAACATGCTTATGCTTATTTCATGGCAATCTATCCAATAATTGTGGAGATACGCATTCAAAAACACAAATGTCAATCTCATGGGGGTGAAGGGTAACGTTCAAGGGACCACCAAAGTCATTACAAGTTATCCTCTTGGGAATGGGAACATCTGCACTAAATTCTGGCAATTCTTTCAATAGTTGCAGAGATATGCAACATTTCCTTCCTCCACATCTACACATCAAATGTAACGCTCTTAAAACAAAAGATCTATTTACAAACATACTGAACAAACAAAAAAAACTGGATAAATGTACTGTATATCTAAGTGTCATGACAGGACAGAGTCTAAAGTCAAACTCTTATCCAGGGACAAAATATCCAGCATCTGGTTGCCATGAATACATCTTTGAACGCTGACCATTGCCCGTTGACTCACTACACTTTGACAGAGGACTTTCTGGCACCAAATATCTAGAGGGCAGCAGCAAAAAAAAAAAAAATGAAACAAAAGAAAAGAATAGTACTCTTTCTTCTCTAAGGCCCCTCTGACTGAATGATATCTGCCCTGACCCCTAATGACCTCTGGTTAAGGGGACAAAAGAGAGAGAGTGGACAGTGGTGTGCAGATAGAGAGGCCAGTGTTTGCATTTGTGGGACACAGAAAGAGAAGAAGGAAAGAGAGAAGGAAAGCAAGAAAGAAAGAGCATGGGTGTGGGTGCCAGCTCTCCTTTTGCCCCTGGGGTATGAGCCTGTTAGTTCTCAGTCAAAGACAACCCTGATTTGTGAAAGACCCTCTCAATCCCTAAAGGAAACCATTGAGCGTAGTAAGAAAGAAGGTAAAATGATGAGCAGGTAGACCTTGATTGCAATCCAATGACACAGATACAGACCCATGACCGTTATGCAGCTTACGCACACATGGTCCCCGAACACTGAGACTGCGTTCTGGCTCGTTACCCTAGTGTCCATGTGATATCAGTTTCAGGTTTGTTTCACCCACAAGATGGAAAGTGAACAAGATGGAAGGTGAACAGAAAGATTGATAGCCACCACCTTCTTGGAGCATGTATCATCTGCCATTGCTGCTGTTGCCAAACACTGACTACTGCTACAGGACGTTAAAATGCATTGCTAATGATGTGGGTTACGCGGCTAATGTAACTAATGTGTTCCTATTGGATTTGGTATCCTGCCCAGGTCAACTCTGTGCCTATAAAATGTCAGGAATGGCTAATTGTTTATCATCTGCTGTTATTTTATAAGTTTAGAGAAGAAAATCAACCTTGCGCTTTGAATCTGTTTCAGTGTAAACTAACTGTTTGGAAATGTAGTTATGTAGTAATTTTAGGACGAACTAATCAATATGTTACGTTATAATCAGCCAAAAAAAAATAAGTAAGTAACAAAGAAGACAAAGACTGTGATAATAAAAAGGAATCACTTGTTGTGATCTGCAGGGTTTTGTTCAGATCTACATAGCCGTAAAGCGTCATCATTGTTATAGACCACAACTTCATTGGTTTGGTTCAGTCTCACCACTCTAAATAGATTTGTTCCAGCTGCATCAGGGAGCTGTTTTCAGTGAACATAGTTGAGCATTGAACAGCTCAAGAGCTAGATATTAGGATTATTACCGTATATCAGGAGTTGGTGGAGACCAAAACAGAGCTAAAAGAAATTGAATATGCACTGAATAACACCATAGCCAACAACTCTATTATGTGATATATGTCCAAAGCTTGTTTTTGCTGCTTCCTAAGTAGGTAAATAAAGAACAAAAACAGTTAAATAGAAAAAATATACATACAAATACGTGTTCTAGAAACATTGAAATGAAAGTGTTTTAAATTACAACAACAGTATAGAAACACGATTTTACTTAAATGATTAAATTAACTTTTTTTTTAAACTAGGTCATGATTGGAGAGCCTGATGGTTTAGAAACAATGAAGTGAGCCACTAAGCTACTTGAATGCACTATCAGTGCTTGCCTACTCTCTGGAACAGTGACTCACAGAGAGAGAAGGGGGGAGCTGAGATCTCCTTATTCCAAAAAAAAAAAAGACAACAAACCAAAACAACCGGAGACAACCTGTTTGTGATATTCCTTCAGGATCCCACGCTCACTAGTGCATGGCTACGCACCATTGTGAGAAATGCAGAAACTCTGCCTTTTCTTCTGACTGTCTTTGACTCCTGCATACTAAAGGTAGTACTAATTATTACAGAAATCAACCAGTCAATCAAACCTGGGTGTCAAATATTGTAACTATTTTCATGTATTTCTTTCATCGTCTGAGCCTATTCAAAGCCACTTTTAAGCCTAAGACGAGACATTGTAGCCAAGGGTTGCTCTTGTTTTTTTACTTATTTAAAATATAGTTGTCTCTGTTGCATGCAAAGGTACGCTCATCTAAACAGACAAGCCAACGCCAAGTTTGGCATCTGCCACCAAAGCTTATTCACTGGAATTTAGCTCAAAAATCTCTGACGCATACTGCAGCTTTTGTTGGCATAATAAACCACACT